>NW_026918058.1:0-14084 GCF_032062105.1 Saccostrea cuccullata | reverse complement strand
GGCTACTACAAATACCCAGCTGTGTTGAAAATAAATGGCATTTAATGCCCCTTGGAAACTTGTTTTCAATTTTTTTTGAGATTTGTAAAAAAAATATTAAAAATGATGTATTATTTTTCCTTTATATGCTCACATTTACCAAATTTGCTTCATGAAGCCTTAAATCAACTTATAGTGCATCGGCCTAAACCATTGTTCAAAAGAGATGTAGTTGATATCGTGACGGTAAGACATTAATTTTTTTCAGGGGATAAACGTGTACATAGTTTTAGCAGGTAGAATATACGACAACAGGAGAAGATGTGATAGCCCCTAATATTATCAGGAATGTTTTTGTACATGCAAATGTCAAAGAGTTTGAATCGTATTCAAGAACTTTTATATCTAAAACAAGTCCAATTTTAAAGGGGAGCATGATGCAATGCTTCAAATATAATCTTTCAATTTCGGTTTTATAAAGTGATAATGAAGCTCTACAGAAGCTCTACAGTTTTACGGTGAGAAGTTAAATATTGTGCAGAAACCGACACAAACCACGTGTCGCCATTGAATGTAAACACGATAGACTGTCATGCTTTGGGACTCATTCCATTTGATTTGAGAAGGGGTGTGGTATTGTCACATGTTGAAAATTCCCTTTCCCTAAAAGGTGGGTTTCAACCTTTTTAAACACTTTTTTTAAATTTTCTATATTTTAAGTGTTGTAAAGAATCTTATGGGTCATGTTCATTATATATTTTCAAACATTGAACATGCCAAAACAAGGTTTGATTTTTCCAACCCTGATAACGGCGCAAGCATGTATTGACTAAACTGCATCAAAGTAAGAAGTTAAATGTCTGAAAAAAAAATGTTGCAGAACAGTTTCTTTTAACATTTTTATGTTTACATTACTTGTATGTAAAGGTTAACTTGACTGGTTGACTGCTGGATTGTTTCAATCTTTTTCTAGCTGTTCTTTTGATTTTTAAAAAGAGAAAAAAAGTTAGAGTAAGAGAAAGTTAGAGATATTTTTTGGGGACGAAGTTGAATTAATAAGATTTTTCACAATCTTTGATACAATTTAATGTCTTACATTCCGTGCAATAAGAATAAAATATAAACAAACTGTAAGTTTACATTCAGCGACATAAATGTTTCAAAATTAATATGCAATTAATCAAACAGGTATTGACCAGAAATTATTACAATTGACTCTACTTTTTTTTTTTAAAAAAAAACAAAGAGAAATTTGAAACTATCATCGTTTATTATCTTAATCATGAACAATGCAAACAAGTATAACATGTAGAACATCTGTAATGAAAGTATAGTGGGAGTACAAGTCATATAATACAAGTAAAATGTAAGATATGAAAGAAAGGAAAAAAAGGTGTACATTTTTTTAAATAATCAATTGTAAAAATAATCTAGGTAATAAGAATAAATTTACATGAATATCCTTTTCAAGATACAAAACAAATCAACAACAAGTTTTCATTTTAACAAATAGTATTACATAGCTCCATTAGGAAGTGTGTTCATTCTAAAAAGAGTTGCTTCCTGGATCTTGTTAAATGGATATTGTTGTAACGAATATTGATAGGACTGTAGAGATCCTGAATAATCTCCCGTGGTTTGTTGACAGATACCCAGTATTTGAAGAAATTCCCCTGATGTAAAGGTCATTGACCCCGTCATCATAGAGCAGCAGACTGTGTAGATCCTGTAGAGATTGTTGTGACCTGACTGTGTCACCCAGTCTGTGGTGATTCAGTATAAACAACATGTGTAACATCACTCGAGGTGGAATGTTCAATAAAGTCATTCCATTTTATTACTGGCATTTTGTTCGAATACTAGTTCATTAATGTAACCTAACATATCATTGTACATCAGTGTGTCAAACACGACAGCTTTTTCCCATTTTTTTACCAAGTGACATCCCTGCCGTGTAGCGTCTGTACATATCTCTATCTACAATGTTTCCATACACAATGTAAGGAACTGACATTCTGCCCCGCGCTTTCTGTAAAATACTGAGTGACCGTTCATACATACGTATTCTGTAGAAGTACACAGAAAGATACAACATTTCTAGGCACAGCCTATTGTACATGACAATTTTAACAATGAAGATACTTTACCTGTACTGATATAGATAGACGATTTGTATTTGGATATGTAATGTTTTTATAATAGAGCAGAATTCCTTAAGGTACAAGATGTAAATATTTAAAATAACTGCTTGATGCAGTGTTGTTTTTTTTAATTGTTCCCCATTTGATTCATATAAATTGCAACTTCTGTGTATTTCTTAAAATAAAGTTAGTTTCAAAAGAGTTTAGTTCTCAAAAAGTGGTTTCCAAAATTAATTTGTTATGATACTGCTTTCGTCCTAAGAATCTCAAGGTTCAAACAATGGCTTGACTGAGATAAGGTCTAAGGGTTGGACTTAATAGAAGACATGATATCCCTTCACGATATAACTGATACAGCCGGCTAACAATGACTTTTGTACAGAACCAGTGACTTTTTTTCTAAACATGTTGTTTTGGGAATGAAAAATTTTGGGACATTCTCCGATTCGTACCCAGTATATCAATAATTTGAAACATTTCCAGAAATAAAATAATAATTTTTTTTTTTCCAGATCGAAACACTATCACTCTAATTACCCAAAAAACACTCGTTTTTATGAAGTACGAAAAAAATGAATTGTTTTTTTGAGAATTAATAACTTCCTTCAGGAAAAATTTTAAAAGACCATAACACAAAAACTGAGAGTGGTTCATTGCCCAAACAATTTTTTCTTCTGTTTGGGGAAATAAATTCTCCATTCCTCCTCATATAAGGTGTGCTGCCGATAGGAACAACTGGGAAACCCCCCTTTAATATATCCGATACAACACTCTCAGACGGCCATCCTAGTTGATGACATCTTTTATCCATGGAAGCTTTTATAGGCCAGTGGTGTGATAGAAGGCAATTAGGGAATTTCTCCTTCACAATTGTCGTCTTTGAACCATAACAGGGTCCATGTGTAATGGATGAAAAAAGGAGTGGGCTAATGATCTGCAAACGTTGCAAATTATTTTTTGGAAAATGACTAGAAATATAATCTTTGTCATTCACAAACACACAGGAGGAGCTGACTGTTTTATCATGTGGGGACTCATCAAATTAAGTCTGGTAAATCCTGGTGGTAGATCATCACCCCCCATAGAATCACGGTTTGTTGTGGAATACGGTAGAGACTGATCTAAAAGATCGCAAATTACTTTGTGATCTAGAGGCCACATCATTAAATCAACATCAGAAGTTATTTAAATCCCCCCATCTACTCCCACTAATTTTCGGTGATAGCCCCTCTTTTAAACACAGATTTATTAACAGGTCATTAGTGTCCATCACTCTCCTGTTTTCATTCTGAGGACTCCCATTTTATGACACAATCCTACGTATACAGCTTGTGATAATCGAGGTATGTGATCCATTCCAAGGATTATAAAAAGCATTCAAAGCAAACATCTAAAACAAAAACATATTGCTTATAGAAAACGCATTTATCATTGCTCAAACCCAAAACAGTTAGATATATTTGAAATAAAAAAGGGTTTTAGTATGTACATACCATATTTTTATACGTCCAAAGTGACTTTTCAAGACATTTTATCTCTCATTTGTACTTTGGTTTGAAATATCCGATAATTGCCCGTATTCCTTTTAGGAGCTTTAAAGGGGCCTGGACACAGTTTTAAAACCAATTGTAATGTTTAGAATTCGTACCTAAGGAAGCATCATTGATTAGCAGAAACCGTGTCCATGCCCCTTTATAATCTTTTAAGCTTATGATCTTTATCTAAATGCATGTAATTCATTTCCAATGAAGTGTGTCGTGTGGCTAATAACACAATGTAAATAATTTATAGCTGAAATAACATCAAATTTGACGTATTAAATCTTATGTGATGACAACCCTAAATTTATAATTTGTAAAACATACGATTTAAATTCAGTTAACGGATGAGATGTATCACTGTTTTAACACCACCTTTTGAATACTTATGTATTCATAATCAGTGGCTACAATCTAACTCATACTTTATAAAAATTAAATACAATTCTTATAGATTCTTGTAAATCAAAGTAAAAAGGGGGGATCCAGGATGTCCCAATTCTGCCGCCAAAACGCACATAATGATCTTGAAAGCGATCAATATAATGTTATTGAATAAAACGTGTAAAAAGTCAAAGAAATCTGAACATTTCTCCCTTGCATAATACGTACAAAAAAGGGTGAACTTTGGTGGGTTGTGCACACTGTCTCATTAGCTACCTGTATCATTAAATAAAATAAGCTCAAATTCTACTTTATTTAGTATATATGATATTGAAAAAAAACAAAAAAACGTTAATACATCTTTTAAAGTCGTTGAAGTCTAAAAATCAAATGAGCATTTGAAGGTTAGAAATGCCATGATCAAAGTTTAAAATATATAACTTTAAGAGGCCCGTGGACCATAATGCTCACCTGACTATCATAAACTCAGCAGTTATTCACCAGACGGCATCCCCTTGTAATAATTATTGATGCCTGTTCTAGCCCGGTGGGTTTTGATTTTCCCTCGGTGAAAGGGGGAAATATTAATTTCGGTGGGTTGTCAGTCCGTCTGAGGTTCTGTCTGTGTGTAACCCTATCTTTTCAACGCAATATCTCTAGAAGCATTTGAGTTTTTGAAATGAAATTTTACACATTTCCCCATGGCCTAGGGAAGATCTCTACTGATTATTATGTCAAATATCAAAAGTCCAGGTCAACATTTCAATCATTCTGTCTGTTTTAGCATTTTTGTTTCCACCCCATATCTCGAGAAACCTGGAGCCTTTGCAATAATATTTCCTATCACAACTGCTGCTTATGGTTTGAGGAAGACCCCAAATGTTTTTAGGTCAACAGATCAAAGCTAAGGCGAAGTCGTAGATTCATACATTTTGAATATGTGCTAAAATTCCATTTTTGGGCGATATCTCAAGAAGGGTATGGGTTTTTATTATTAAATTGTGAACCATTTTGAACCATGTTGAAAACTAATCCAACCCCGCCCTACTGTCGTCCCTCCGAACAGAAGGGTGGTTTTATTCCTGTCTCTCTGAACTTTGCAATTGAATTCTACAAGACAACTCCCTATGGCCTAGAAAGACGCCTATAGATTTCGAAAAACAAAAGGTGAATAGTAGAGGCCAAACTTGACACACTTTGTTTTCTGTAAATATTGACGATATAGAACGTGATATAAACGATTTATATGTGAGCTTTTGTTTTCATTTAATTTTCTCGGGAATTCAAGTTTATCAATGGCCGAGGTGAGAGATTCTCCCGTAGCATGCAGAAGCCCCCGGCTCAAATTACGATTGAGCCTTTTTTAAAAATACTTTTTTCATCAATTACTATATGATATTTAGCATCATGACTGAAGAGATTATGATGCATGACGTATACAAAAAAATTATCATTGTGTGATAAATATTTCATATTAGAAGATATGTTAAAAAAAATTCCGTTCCAATGAAAAATCGCCCGGATACTGCAGCATCCGGATATCAGGCGTCCGGATATCTTACTCCCTTGAAGGCGACTGGAAGAAATGTTTTAACTTACATGAAATCAATCAGCTGTTTAATGATTTGTTATATCAATTAACATTGTCCTTGCTTGTACTTTATTTTGGAGTTTAAATAACAATGATGAACTGTCCTTTTAAAAGATCTAATCACTTGAGCTAAGTTCGTGTTAGTTCGTGTAGGTTCGCGTAAGTTCGATAGGCACTAAACAAAACCTTCATCTGGCCCCGGGATCACGAAGAATCTTAAGCTTAAGTCAAAAAATGCCTTAGATGCTGTATTTTTTTAAGAGGTCAAGCAGCCCAAAATGAAAATGCCTTCCGATTTTGTATCATCAGTCTGCTGTTGTATGCAAATTATGAGTTTCCTTTAACAAGTTTAAAAGATTTTATAGATAATTGAAATTATGACTTAAGTCTAAGTCTGTTTCATGATCCCGGAGCCTGATCATTAATACGTTGCGTCACCTCGAGACCAACGTCTTGTCGATTGTAATTAAGAGACAATTTATCAAATGTCAATCACGTGGGAGTACTATACAAGATAGATGTATTAATTTTACTTTTTTTATTTGACAACGAAATAAGTGGAGTGAAACATATATAGTTAACGAACTGTATTTGAGCTCAAAAGTTTATTAAACATTACAAAATAGACCTGAGCAAAGACCGGCCTTTAAAATATCAGAGGTAGGATCAGGTGTCATGGACCAGTGAGCACCTCCTGCTAAACAGTCACAACTGCCGTGTGCTTCTTGTCATGATTTAAAAATTAACGGAAAAATCTATGGGCAACTCAGTGTGCAAATAATGACCTCAAAATTAGTATAAAAACAAGAGGTATTGTGATACCCACGCCTCCCATATGCATATAATGGCAGTGTCCATGTTTTGCGATTCGAAATCCGAAATATGTGTCGGATCAAAAAGTTAAATATGAGGTCACAATGGCATTATGTAATTAAGATTCTGTGAAAGTTTCATGAAATTTCATCCAGTGGTATGAGAGGATTTGATGATAAGAGATGAATTCCCCAAAGCGTAACAGATGGGCATAAGAACGGACAAAGGGAGAGACAGATAGCCGTACAGACAGACGGAAACACCGATTACTATTAAACTTGTTTGTACATAATAAACCTCGTTTTAGAAATTTGAAATGAATACTTATTTCCAGATCTATTAAACCAGAAACTCTTACATTTCAGTATATGATGGGATTCCTTTTAGAAAGAATATGTTCTTTGTTATACTTTGATTGATTATTAATAGAACTTTATGATAAATATTCATTATGAAACAAGAAAATTAACCAATGATCCACCTTCACGAAAGGTCGCACCATTTAATATATCATTGAAAACGATCTAAAAGAAAAGCCTAAGCGCATTTATCGTTTAACAAAATTGCAATGTAACATAAACTGGTACTTCGAAAATATCTACACGCTTTTTGATATCAAATTTGAATGACAAAATGGTCAAAAAAAGTTCATATAAATTTAAGATCTTTCTTTGTACGTGAAAACGTGATCATACTGTTGTATACAAAAAGATCAGCATTTTGATTGTAATAGTCATAAAGTTTTCATTTAAATGTACTTTGCCAATATAATAATCAGAGTTTGGCAGAGTGCGTTCGACTCCGGCGTTATCTCCCCCTTTCAATTTTGTTGTAAAAACTAAAAACAAGTGGCCCATGGACCACATGGCTCACCTGAGCACTGTGGCTAGGAAAAAGTAGAGATTGATTTATGATTGAAAATTTTAAAATTCAAAGTAGTCCCATGACCAACCATGGCTTTGCTATTCTTGAAAAGATGATTTTTAAAGTATTTTCCTATATATTTGTATGTAAATCTTTGGTCGGCGAATATGATCAATAATGGTTTTGTTCTTCTTGAGAACATGTTTTTTAAGGAATTATCCTATATATTTCTATGTAAAACTTAGGTCGGCCATTGTGGCCCCTCCTATCCCGGGGGTCATGATTTGAACAAACTTGAATCTACACTACCTGAGGATGCTTCCATAAAAATATGATCAATTATGGCTGTTTTATTCTTAAGAAGATTTTTAAAGAATTTTTCTATATATTTCTATGTAAAATTTTGGTCGGCCATTGTGGCCCCGCCCTACCCCCGGGGTCACTATTTGAACAAACTTGATTCTAAACTACCTGAGGATGATTCCCCATAAATTTCATCTTTCCTTGCACAGTGGTTCTTGAGAAGAAGACTTTTAAATCATACCACCAAATTCTCATTAATTCCCAATTATCTCCCCTTGAATGAGGGTGTGGCTCTTCATTTGAACAAACTTGAATTTCCTTCACCCAAGGATGCTTTGTGGTAAGTTTGGTTGAAATTGACCTTGCGGTTCTTGAGAAGAAGTTGAAAATGTGAAAAGTTTACAGTCAGACAGACGGACAGACAGACAGACCGGACAAATGTGATCAGAAAAGCTCACTTGAGCCTTTGGCTCAGGTGAGATAAAAAGGAACTGCGCTTTTTAATATTTGTATCCTACTTTGTCTGAAAGGGAAATCGACTGAAAATTAAAGTTTTCTGGAAGTGTTAAAAAAATAAGGAAAAATACACAAAGCAGGTGTCTATAAAAGCATCGAGGAAATGATTGATGCATTATGAAGTCATACAGGCAAGTTGACGTTTATTTTAGATCACGAGTTTTCATCATATTGGAATTTTAGCAAAATTGATAGAAACATTTATAAATAAATAAAAATAAAAGAGTCACTCTCTGTAAAAATCAAAGATACATACAATGTATATTGTTATGCATTATATATGTGATTACTTATCAATATATCAAAAATTGAAATTAACCCTACATTTCAAATGAGGTAAGTTTTTAGCAAACAAGTTGCTGAAAAAAAAACCACCAGTCTCGTTTAAATTAATTATTTCATAAGCTTTCAGGTCGATGTAATGACCTTGTTAATAAATACAATTTATCATTAAGTCACATGCTGCCTGATGGTTTTTCATATTAATTTTTAGGTTTTCCATTCATTTTTCCGTTATTTCCCGATCATGACAAGGGGCACACGGCGGCTGTGAGAGGTCGGGGAGGGGATGATCACTCCTCCAGTGCACCTTATACCACCTCGGATGTTTTGAAAGTCGGTGTTTGCTCTGCTCCTATTTTGTATTGCTTTTTAAAGATTTTTCAGCTTAAATGCTGTTCGTTATCTCCATACGTTTTATTTCTATTTTCTTTTAATTTAAATGGGAATGAAAAATTAAAAAAAAACAATGCATTTACACTTTTTGGATATACCGTAAAAATACCCGGGTCTTCCCTTTTGTCAAATTTTATTTTTCTCGTTGCGAGTAGTTTTGATAAGTGTTTTCAGTTTTGACAATTTTGAAATAGGTTTACCTCAATATTTATATCAGAGTTTACTATAGCTTATCTTTTGAAACATACAATTTATAAACTGAATTAAAACTATACATAGGGCAAAGTCTATTCAGCTATGTTGAGGAATATCAGAGTTCACATTCGTGGTACAACTACTGGAAGTTTAATTGTGAAATCATAAAAATTGAAATTAAATTAACGATGATGATGCGTTATTAACAACTTTAATTTATTTTTTTATCAATCATTTATTAAGTATATTTTGGGTAGAGGAAATAAACACCGTTAAATGGATATCACACAATTTTTTTTTCTTGAACAATAGGCCCATGGGCAACATTTCTCACCTGAGCATTGTGGCTAGGAGAAAGTAAAAATTAGTTTATTATTGAAACGTTGAAATCCAAAAGTAGTCCCATGATCAATCATGGCTTTGCTATGCTTGAGAAGATGATTTTTAAGGAATTTTCCTGTATATGTTTGTGTAAAACTTTGATCGGCCATTGTGGCCCCGCCCTACCTCTGAGGGTCATGATTAAAAAAAACTGAATCTACACTACCTGACGATTTTCCATATAGATATGATCAGTTGTGACTTTGCTATTCTTGAGAAGGGGATTTTTTAAGACTTTTCCTATATCTCTCATCTAAAACTTTGATCGGCCATTTTGGTCCTGCCCTATCCCCCAGGGGTCATGATTTAAACAAACTTCAATCTACAATACCTTAGGATGCTTCAAAATAAATATCATCAATTATGGTTATGTGATTCTTAGAAGAGTTTTAAAGAATTTTCCTATATATTTCTATGTTAGAATTCAATATGCCGTTTTGGCCCCGCCCTACCCCCGGGGGTCATGATTTGAACAAATATGAATCTACACTACCTGAGGATTATTCTCCATTAGTTTCATCTTTCCTGGCACAGTTATTCTTGAGAAGTATGCCACCAATTTTTCACTAATTCTCAATTATCTCCCCTTGAATGAGGACGTGGCCCTTCATTTGAACAAACTTAAATCCCTTTCGCGCATGGATGCTTTGTGGCAAGTTTGGTTGAAATTGACCCAGTGGTTCTTGAGAAGAAGTCGAAAATGTGAAAAGTTTACAGACAGACGGACAGCTAGTTGAACAGACAAACAGACAGACGGACAAAATGTAATCAGAAAAGCCCACCTGAGAGTTCGGCACAGGTGAGCTAAAACAAGCGTATGCCCTTAAACTATATTCTATACAATATCCAATTTTTATACAAGTCAAGTGACAAACAGCTGATACATGCGATTTAATTGGTACTGTATACGGCATAGCCCTATTCAATATTGATAGCTATATAACATATTCTATAGGTATCATCTGCTTTTTTCAATTTCTTAAAAGAAATAATACATATTAAATGGGTGCTACATTTAAAACGGTCACATTTATCATATTTGTCTTTAACATATCTGAGTAACCAGCACATGTACAATGTTATTCGTAATTAAGGTGTATTTTCTCCTAATTCTGTATTCATGGTTATTTTTGCCCAGTGTTATTTTCGCCCTTTCATATTCAGAAACAAGTTTGCCCAGTTTTAAATTCGCCAGAAAGATTTTTGTTTATGATATTACATTGTCTACATTGAATTCGCCCCGTTTTAAATTCGCCCACTTGTGAGGAGGGTGAAAGGGGCAAAATTAAAACGGGGGCGAAAATTTCCCTGTATACAGTAAATGTATGCACACAGTAAGGACATGTTATAATAATACAAATGCGATATAGTAGGAAACAGTAGGTAAGCATAAAATACAAACGTTGTTAACGATTTAAAAAATAACAAATTGAAAATTAAGTTTGAGTAATCCAAGAAGAAAATGTAGGAACTTTCACAGACTTTTCCAAGTGAAAAATAAATTTCAACAATCAATTGTAGATGAATTTAAATGAATCCATGCCCCATGAGGAAGTTTGTCCATTCTTATAATAGTTGCTTCCTGGATGTCGTGAAAGGGATCCTGTTGTAAGAAATATTGATAGGACTGTGGGGATCCCAATAATATCCAATGATTTGTTGACAGATACCCAGTATTTGCTAAGATATATCTCTAAGATAAATATCTACATAAGCCCCAACATCATCATAGAGCAGCAGAGTGTGTACATCCTGTAGAGATTGTTGTGACGTCACTGTGTCACCCAGTCTGTGGTGATTCAGTATAAACAGCATGTGTAACATTACTAGAGGCGGGATTTGTAACAAAGAACGCTTATGTTTTTACTATCTGCTTCTCTAACACAATTTCATTAATATAAACCAGATCATGATTTAATTGCAAGTTAAACATAACAGTTCTGCTGATTTTTTTATCCAGCGACATCCTAGCTGTGCAGTGTTCGTAAATATGTATATTTACATTGTCAAACACAATGTAAGGAACTGCCAATCTCTCCTTTGCTTTCTTTAAATAACTGAGCGAAAGTTCATACCTACGTGTTTTGTAGTAGTAGATAGCAATGTAAAGAATGTCAGACACGTACCCAAATGTACATGACAGTTTTAACAATGCAGTCTCTGTACTGGTATTGCAATAAACAGTGCGATTTTTATTTGAATATATACTTTTTCTGCATACCTTGGAGAGTCCTTAATATATCTGATGTCATACATTGTAATGCTCCTGCTTGATACACTGTTAACCTTTTCCTTAACAATTTCTCTATATGATGCATGCACATTGCGAATTCCTCAAAACTCTATCTTTCTGGACGTAATCCTTGTAATTCTTTAAAGAAGCTGATTTTTTAATCTAGTGCTAGATATAATACTGTTCTCATTAATACAGACTTTCAATGTTCTGTATAAAATGGCGTGACTGAGGTAAGGTCTCAGGGTTGGACTTAACAATAAACATGGTACCCCCTTACGATACAAATCACACAACTGACGGTACAATAATTTTTGTACAGAACCAGTGACTTTCAATCTAAACATATTGTTCGGGGGAATAAAAAAGTTCGGACATTCTCCAATGCGTACCCAGTATATCAATAATTGAAAACATTTCCAGAAATATGACAATAAGTTGTCTGGTTTCCAGGTAGAAGAATGACTCCTCTGAATCACCCAAATACAATAGTTTTCATGAAGTAAGAACAAAGAACCGGGACATGAGTTTCAGAATTAATTAGTTCTTTTAGGAAAATTTTTAGAAGACCATAACACAAAAACTGACAGTGATTCATGGAATACACAAGCTTTTGTTCTGCTCTCGAGAATGAGATTCTCCATTCCTCCCCACTGTCAGGTGTGCGGCCGATAGGAACAACATGGAATCCCCCGTCTAATATTTCTGATACAAGTCTTTTCAGACGGCCAACCTTGTTGACGACATCTTTGTATCCATGGTAATGCTTTTGTAGGCCAGTGGTGTGATCGAAGGCAAATATGAATTTCTCCTTCAAAATCTCCTTGTTTGATATTGATAGACAGGGTCCATGCGTAATGGAAGGGGCGAAGTAGGGGCTTCTGATCTTGAAAAATTGAAAATAATAATCGCGAATAATGTACTAGAAATATATATTTCGTTATTTTTAACTATACATGAGGATCTGATATATGCATCATTTGATGGACTCATCAGATTAAGTCTGGTAAATCCCGGTGGAAGATCATCACACTCCACCAGAATCACGGTGTGTTGTGGGATACTATAGAGACTGATCTGTGAGAGATCACAGATTACCTTGTGGTCTGGAGGCCAGAACATGTAATCATCATCTGAAGTCTTCAGTCTGAATCCTTCACCTCTACTCCCACTTATCTTTCCGTCAAATCCCCTCATTTTAAACAAAGGTTTATTCACAGCGTCCTTAGTGTCCATCACTTCTCTCCTGATCCTCACTTCTGTAGGACTCCCTATCTCATGACACAGTCCCACATAGACAGCCTCCGATAGTCGTGGTATGTGATCCATTACAATGTTTGATAATTATTGAGTAACAACTATCTGAAAAGGAAATATTACTTTATATAATTATTTAAATGTGAATCATAATGTCATTTTCTTCAATTTCATTTTGACATTGATAAAAAGAGTTATCTTTTCTATATATTGTAAAATTATTAAAGGGTGTAATAGTATACAAACCATATCTGTATAGAAGATATATTAATCTAATGGGAAATCCCTAACGTGTACTTTCACTCTGAAGTATCATGAATTTCCCTATACTCTATTTTTTGGAGTTAAAAATCATGGAAATTTATAACTTAAAATTAGATATGTTATTCGTAATGAAGCAGTGCCGCGCAGTAAATAACACAGTTCAATGTGCTTAGTTTTTTTTTTTTTTATTATTATTATTATTATTATTATATTTATCTCTAAATATCAGTTCAATGTGCTTAGTTTTTTTTTTTTTTTTTTTTTTAATCAAAGAACGACTGCACTTAACGCTGTATTTTGGGTTTTTTTGGTCGCTTCTGTTGCTTTTAAATCTTAACTTAAGTTCACTTTTATATATTTATTAGAGTGGTTAAATGTTAAAAATAATTTTGGACTTTTAAGGACAGATGATACAAACAAATTGTTTTCTTTGGAGGAGACTTAATATCATGTCTCTAGTTTAGAAAAGTGGATAATTCTTAGAATTTTTTCTCCAAAAAACTGGAAAATGAGATAGTCTTGGAAATATTAGTAATATTTCAATAAAATTACAACTATAGATATAACACACTCAGTAAAGGTTTACAGATGAAAATAAATTTTAGAATATGTTATAATTGGTGCTAAAAGTGTAATATAATCTTTAGATCTAGAAAATGTATACATAGCCAGGTGAATTTTATCAGGAAAAGCTATCGATGGTAAAAATTATAGCCTATATAAAATTGATGAATTTTGTTATTTTGTTTTTCTTCCTTAAAATCACCTGGCTTGGGCACGGTGTTGGTACATATTGACGTTACGTCAAAACAACGTAAGTAACAACGTTGTTATAACGTTTTGAACTTTAAACATGCATTTTTTTTTTAGATATCTTAGAATATCTCTAAATGAATTTATTTTTCATAAATGTAAAAATTATATTTCAGGGCACAACATTTTCAATATTT
>NW_026918057.1:0-13744 GCF_032062105.1 Saccostrea cuccullata | reverse complement strand
TGGACAGCTCGACAGCGTTGTTGACTATGTTCAACAGATATTTCGGACTCGGGAGTAACTTTAGCGATTACGGTGGGATTGTAGCTTAATTAAAAGACGGATCGTTTGGAAGGATTACTTAATATTGCCGCTTATACGAAGGAAAATGCATAGATTAGCGAGTAAATATTGAGGCATGCGCAGATGGGTTAGTCTATGCGATGCATGGAAATCTGACTAACCCCCGAGAGTAACGCATGCGCAAATGGGTTAGTCCATGCTATGCATGGGAAACTGACTAACCCCTAAAGCATAACATCAGATTCACTACACAATACAAAACTATTGCAGAAAAAATAATAAAAAAAAAAAACAAAAAAAATGAAAATTTGAAATTAAAACAGAACAGAAACATGAAAACAAATATTTAAAAACAACAACTTTGCAATATTTCATTAAATGTATTTGGTACCCATATACACACTTACCCACTTAGTCAACATATATCAATTAAATATATTTGGTACCCATATACACACTTACCCACTTAGTCAACATATATCAATTAAATATATTTGGTACCCATATACACACTTACCCACTTAGTCAACATCTACTACAGTGGAAACTGATATTTCGAGAAAAACTAAGGTTACATATAGGCACTACACCTAAAATGATGATTTACTTGAATTCCGAGACAAATAATTATTCCGAGATTAAATAATACCCTGTTTCTGGTGAATATATATGTAAGTTGCTTTATGATCACTAACTGTACTACTAACTTGTAGTGTTCCAGAATCATGTACATGTATATTGTCACTAATAATGATAGGATCTATAAGTGTTTCTGTATCGCAAGTTATTCTTGTAGGTTCGTGTATGATATTTGTTAACCTACAGCTATTCATAATTGTATGAATCTCAAGTGAGTTATTAACTTTTAAAAAATCAACGTTAAGATCACCAAGTACAACAATATTGTTAGAGATATCACAAGCCTTTTCAAATGACCAAGATAATTTTTGCCAAAAGACACTATTAGTGTGTGGTGGACGATAAATACAACATATAAGTAGTTTTCCCTTTACTTGTGGTATTTCTATCCAAATGACTTCTGTATCAACGGGTTCTAAATCTTCTCTTCGACTAGCCTTAATTAAGTTTGAAACATAAATCATTACACCACCACCATGAGAATTACGATCTTTTCTGAAAATACACTTAAAACCTTCTATAAACAAGCTTTCATTTGTAACATGTGAGTCTAAATGAGTCTCACTAAAACATAGTAAATCAAAATCTTGAACTAGATACAGTAGAGAATCTATCTTATTCCTGATGCTTCTGATATTAAGGTGCAAAATATCAAGAGAGTTTGGTGCACATGGACCTGGGTTTGTTTCAATATCACCAGATAGCAATAGAATGACAAACATGAATAACTGTGCAAAAAAATTAATTCTGAGAGACCAGAATGACATACTGTTATAATGTTTTTTAAATATACTGGATATGAAAAGCAAAATATCTAACAACGTAATGGATTTTGAAGCTTTGAAAGCAGACCTTGACAGTATATTATGACTTTGAGTATAGAAAACCCCAATCGCGGCACGATGTTGTTCAAGAGAATTACCCATTATCAAAAATTTTAGTTATGCTATATCTTAAGTTTGGTTTGCTTCTGGGCCGCCTTGAGATGGGATTTAGTGAATTTGTAATTATTTGGCAATATATAAGATGTGTCAATTCAAAATAAATGGAAAGTAAAAAAACGCAAAACAGTAAACATAAAAGTTGAAAAAAGACGTACATTAACTCGCACAATTCCCACGTAAAAACTGGGAGATGCATTATAAAAATAGCATGGAAAGCGGGTTATAGAGTACCGCTGTACATAACTGGGTTGTAGTATTTACATACATGTGTTGGGATGCAAATAATTTGAGACAGAACGATGTAGCATCCAATTATATACAAATGCAGATCACATTGAAGACAGTGTGACAAACATAATAGAATAAGAATAAGTTTGAACATACTGTACAAATGTTTGGGACATCCGTTATGTTGATCTGTCAATCACATGTTCTTAAATGAAAACGAAAGTAGGACGTGTTAATAAAGCGCTGATGTGACGAGGTTCCAAGCGTCTCCGTGACGCGAACACGTGGAAATGTTTATAAACACATTGTTTTACGATTTTGGCGTCGAGGAGAAGAACTGTTCGTCTACGTTGTCATCTTGGAAACACTGAAGGTCCTCTATCGTATTTATCAGTATTCTCTTCCCATGGTCACCGAGGAGTTTCGCATAGATACGCCCGTCATACGTCCAGCAGCTGTCAAGTTTTTTGTCTTTAACTATTTGTCGAGTTTTCCCATAGAGTTCTGCACGCCTGGATGTCAAAGCTTCGTTTATGAATATAGGTCCAGTTTGTTTTGTTGGGTTTTTATTGTAGGATTTTAGATTACGTTTGTTTCCATAGACTCTGGCTTTATCTCTGTAACTAATAAATTTTACTATAATGTCTCTAGTTTTACGGTTTGGATCATATTTGCCCACTCTGTGTGACCTTGAGATATCTTTGATCGAGATTTTCTCATTGTCTTCATTTAGAACAAGGTTGTTAATGACATTCAGAGCTAGTTTGTCAGTAGATTCGTTTCGTTCTTCAGGTATGCCAGTTATTTTTATGCAATTACGCCTTGAATATTGTTCCATTTCGTCGATTTTCGACGTGAGTTCGTTTATTTCTTTTATGAGTGAGCCTATCTCCGAGACAAAAACTCCTGCAAGAGCGTTTTTAAAGTTATCTTTATTGAGAATGAGAGTGATTGCCTGTTTGAAGGCATTTTCATCCGAGGAAACGGAGTCTAACAAATCATTGAGTTTGCTCAGATCACCAGAAAGTATGACGCTGCTGTCTTGTCTGGCTCTTTTGTTTGGATTTAGTTCATTATCATCAGTGGCCATAGTGCTTTGCACGATGTATAAACAAACAGGAATATTTAAAGGAGCCTTAAAGTTCTAACGTAGTTTTGCTTATGAGTAGTGAGTAGATGTTCACAATGGCGACAATGGCGACATACACTCAATCATAGAAATAAGTTTGGGGGAATTTCTGTCACAAGAATCTCTCAAATAACTTTTTTCAAGATTTTTTCTGTTACTTTTAACTTACATAACGTCAATATTCACTCATTCCTGAATATCCTATCTCAAATCTCTCAAAAAGACAAACATTATCGGAGCCCCACAAAGTCCGTCCTGTCTACATAGTGACGTCACACTGGCATCAATTGGATGCCAGCATCGAATGTGAGGAATATTTGATATTTTATTGAAAACAATATCAATGTAGTCCAAAAGGAATAATGTAATTGAAGATTTGCTTTTGTCCTTGTGTTTTTGAATTCCCCTTATAAAAACCATTTAATTATGCAGTCAAATCAAAATAAGTAATCCGCGGTACGATTAAAAATGAAATAACACCCCTCTGAAAAATAAGTTATAAAAATATATTTATTGAGTTAAATTACTGCTGAACTCCCCAAACTAATTTGGCACTAACACGGAAGATGGTTTAGCAGAAATCTATATTATATTTATTTCTTTTATATTTAGCGATTGAAACAATCACACACTCACATTTAATATGGAGTTTCAACATGTGACTATGTTGGCCAATTCTAAAGTGTTTTCACATTCATGAAACCAATTTTTAAAAATAATGATGTCATTATGCCCCCCCCCCCCCGCCGCTTTTTGCTTGCGATTTATCGGCTCTTAAATAATGCTACTATTTATGAAAGACCTTATTTTCTTATTTATATAAAATTAGATTTTGTAAAAGAGGAAAATATAGGGGGAAAAGTTTTACAGATGTCAGGTAAAAAAAAAGAACTTAGATAAAGTCAAGTCTGTACACATAAAAATATTTTCTGCATTTAGGCAAGTTTAATTTCGCCACTGTTAAAATGAAATCTTTTATTCAGGAGAAAATAAAAAAAGAAATTTTACGTGGAAAGATGATAAATAATGAAGCTGTCTGCTCTCAGTTGTTGCATAATGCATGTACAAATTATTTTTTTTAATACCGACTATATAGAAATCAAATAAATGCGTTACATGTTATATTCATGTACGTAAAAGACATTAGTAATTTAAATAATATATACATTTGAATCTATGGCTACACTCATTTAAAAACAGTAAACTAAACTATGAAGAAATAAAAGATAAGCATATTTTTCGAATTAATTAAAATGAAGAGCCAAATTTAGAAAATATTTCTAAATTTAACGTAAAAACCTATCCCGATCGAAAATAATGCAAAATTAACAAATTTATCAAACTAAAGGCATCTGCCACCTATATAACATGTAAGAAAAATAAATCAAGTAATTTTTTCATCATATCACAATAAAAGAGCCAAATTTCACATTACAATTATAATATTTTCTTCTTTATATAATACCGGTTCCGGTCAGGATCGGTTTCATTTGGGGAAATTATTAAAGAAAAAAAAAAAAAAAAAAAAAAAAAAAAAAAGGTAAAATTGACTCCTTTTATTTCTCTCAATATACCTGTTCCCACTGATTTTATTGAGTGACTCATAAGTTTGTACTTTGTATTCATGATAACATAAGAAAAAAAAATGTCCTTATAATCTATTGTACGGAAGCCCGTTGAGGTCAGTTTAGAGAGAGAAATATTTTTATTGCGTTAAATCGCAATAATTATTGCGTTTAATCGCAATTATTATTGCGTGTAAACGCAAAAGATTGCGATTAATCGCAATAATCATTGCGTTTAAATGCAAAGTACTCTGCGTTCAATCGCAATCTTTTGCGTTTAATCGCAATATTTTGTTGAAAAGTGTTTAAACGCAATACCTTTGCGATTAAAAGCAATACTTTTTTTTGCGTTTAATCGCAATGATTTTTTGCGTTTAATCGCAATATTTTTTTGCGTTTAATCGCAATATTTTTTTGAGTTTAATCGCAATATTTTTTTGCGTTTAAATGCAAAGATTGTAATAAATACTACGGTCCGATTCTTTAAAGAAGAGCCGTTTGGTTTTGTGTCGTTTTGAAAATGTTCCAGTTTGTGAGATTTTAAGTTTAACAATGGCATCCTAACAACCAAGTTTCTTAAAGCTATTAGAGCCCAACACTGTTAACGCAGCCATTAATCGATTCCCTAGGTATCACAGCTAATTAAGAATGTTCCAGTGGTATTAATAGACATATCAATACACCCTTTTCCTATGACATATTTTGACTAGGAGTTATTCCCCTTAGCCGCCATATTGTAGGGTAACATATCCAGTTCCTTTCATTATTCAATCAAGTTCAATTTGTTATAATGGTTAATGAGGTAAAGATAACACTATTTTTTTTATGAATATACGTTTGTCAAGGCTTCTATTATTTCATGATTTTAAAATTGTTAATATTTTCCAACATATATTTCTTGCATGCATATTAAAAATTGGTTGCTCAAAGAGATAAATTCACTACTTTGCCCTACAAGATGGCGACTAAGGGGAATAACTTCTAGGCAAAATATGTCATAGGAAATGGGTCTATTTGGTAGAACACATCGGCTTATCTGTTTTCATTTGATTTATTTTTAATTTTATATGATTCCATCTCATAAATTCTCGTGTTTACTGTATGTGATCAAAGGAAAGGTTGTGAATATACATATACATAATATGTACATAAGGCGAAACATTTTATCAGTTGTTTCCTTAAGCCCTTTATACAGGTAAAGGCTTTTAAACCAATACCAATGATTTAACCATTCAGAAAATGCTTGTTCAGAAGAATCTGATTCTATAAAGCTTAACAATACACAATTCTCCTCATACTAGGTTACTACATATCAGCGTGGGTCCATTGCACTCTTCAAAGATCAATAGAAATGATTGCTTTTAAATACAAAGATTATTGCGTTTAAATGCAAAAAAATTATTGCGTTTAATCGCAAAATTATTGCGATTAAACGCAAAAATTATTGCGATTACACGCAAAAATATTATTGCGTTTAATCGCAATAATTTTTGCGTTTAATTGCAATAATTTCTGCGTTTAATTGCAATAATTTTTGCGTTTAAACGCAATCTTTTGCGATTAAAGGCAAAGTGCTTTGCAATGATTATTGCGATTAATCGCAATGTTTTGCGTTTAAACGCAATAATTATTGCGACTAAACGCAAAATTTTGCGTTTAAACGCAATAATTACTGCGTTTAAACGCAATAAAAAATATTTCTCTCTCTGAGCTGACCTCAACGGGCTTCCGTAGTATTGGGTTTTATAACGTAATGAAAATTAGATACTGAATTCAAAAAGTTATTTGCTAACCTCCAATTTGGACCATATATTTTTTTTCTTAAGAAATATTAATAGGAGTCTTATTCATTTATAAAGTAAAAGATAAGAGTCTATGCTATAAATAATATTCATCGACACCTCCAGCTTTTGAGTATCTATTACATATAAAACAAAATAAGAACGTTGTAATTTTTTTTACCCTCATGTTGACCTTTTTGCACTTAAAATTAAGCATTTACCAAAAATAGGACTAGTTTTTTTTGTATGTTGTCATGTGTAAACACTTGCTTTAATATGTCTACATGCAAAAAATAATTAAAATTCATGACATGCAAAGTGCCACCCATTGCATGGTTTTTCGGTTGCCTCTTAAACATTAATAAGTTACGCTTCAATCAGTTCAACATCCATGACTTAATAATTTCTTTTTCAAAATCAACGGAGAGGAATAAAATACCTTCTAAAGCTATTCAGAGAATTGCTTAAAAATAACAATACTAAACAAGAATTATGAATGGACACATTCCCTTACTTTATATTTATCATGATATTGACAAACACCATAAAGGGTACGAAAAAAGGGGAAGGGGGTTAAAATATAGGACAACCCTTTAAAAAGAGAATTTAGCCGGTCGTGTCGATTCTTTACGAAATTATATCTTATAAATAATCAATTATATATTTACATACTTTTGTTAAATATCTATGGACAATAATGAAAGTAGGAATTCAGTATATTCTTGTTCAAACATTGAATAACTGTATATATTTCTTCATCAGTCGCCCGCAGTCGCTGTAGATACATGTACCACAAGCTCTTCTTAAGGGAAATTATTTAAAACTAAGAGAAAAAGATCGTTTCCTACAACCATATAAAGACGAGTGGGAATACAGGGTTTGCTCTCATGCCCTCAGTGCGCTACACGGAGCTAAATTCAACATCAGTTAACCTATGTACTTGCCTTTAGCTGAAAATGTTATTTTAAAGAAATATATTTAAAGCAAGAAGCTAGCACTTGTACCCTCTTACATGCAAAGAAAGGTTTAGCGACTAATTACAAACACCTGATTGAAATTCTTTTAGCGTGTCTGCTGAAGAGACGCGAAGTAAGGCGATGATCCTTAATTCGCGGGTTCGAATCCCACTGTGAACGAAGGAGTCAGGTGAAATATTTGGAGAAAATGGAACAGTATTTATTCTTAAAAGCTCAGGTAACAATACATGATAGGAGCAAAGCAATAACGGACCTCCTAAACAGCAGCGGTGGGATCAGGTGCAATGGAGAAGTGAACGTCCCCCGTCGACCAGTCACCCCTGTCGTGTTGCTTGTCTTTCGGATGAGGCGAGTGTGAACTGTCTGCAGGGGATACTCACCCCTCCATGGCACCTGATCCCAATTCTATGTTTTAGAGATCCGTTTTTGCTCTGCTCCTACTTTGTATTGTTTTATCGAGTTTTGATCTTGAATCTGTTCGTTATCTCGATATGTTTCATAAACCAAAGTCCCGTGTCGCAGAAGATTTTGACAGAAAAGGATATATCACTGCTCAATTGCCTTGAGTGGTGAGTATACCTCAAAACTTGCAGCTACATAGCGGCAATTGGTGACGTCGAAACGAGAAGTTGCTAAATTTGAGTTGTGGAATAAGTTTATTCTTACCTGCACGTCATGGGCTAGAGATGCTATTACGGGACGTGGAGACCGGTCCTTTTTACGAGATAGTGTCACAGTAGGTGGTGGTAATAATATCTCAAAGACTCAGAGTATAAGCAAAAATTTGCATCTCACCAGCATTTTAATAATGACATTTGTCTGATTATTCTCCTTTCCCCAAAAGTAGTGACAGGAGTCACAGGACGTGCCTTGAAGGCTTCTATGTTCGAAATAAAATGTCAGGAAAAAACCTCAAAACCTTGGTTGTTAGCTCTTGAAAAAAATATGTTAGGGCGTTCATATTTGTCATAATATGCCATAAATAAGGACACACCACCCACAAAGACACGAAAAGCGGGGGATCACAATTCTTTGAACTTGCCAGTTCGAGTTAAATTTTTCATATGAATTTTGTTAAGGCTCCAAGCACTACCAATCTCTATCCAGAGTTAACGTTCCCGCAGCTTCTACGGTTTAAACGAAGTGTAATACGCCTTTCGGTGCGAGAGTGAAGACCTTTATATTTTAGTATACTTAAGGTCAGACGAATCGTTCCTCAAAAGTATATAATTTTTCCTAAGAATTTGTCATAGAAGTATGGGTTCTGAAACAAGTTTCCTCGCAAAAAGAAAGTGACAACTATGACGTCACACATCTGTGAAATAAGCGAATAAATTATACTAACAGGCGCTTGGGGTATTGACCCCCCTCCTCTTTCCAATTTTTCTTTTCTTTTTAAATCTGGGGCCGAGTCGCCATTTTCCTATTTTTGTATTCTAATATGCACTATATATTGATTGATTGTATAATGTTTAACGTCCCTCTCGAGAATTTTTCACTCATATGGAGACGTCACCGTATGCCGGTGAAGCGCTTCAAATTCTGACCTTTACTCGGCACTCAGGGCCATTGAGCAGTGAGGGATCTTTATCGTGCCAACGCCTGCCGCTGACACGGGGCCTCTGTTTTTTTTTAGGTCTCATCCGAAGGACCCGCAACTTTCACTTCAAAGTGCCGAGCGCATGGCAAAGGAACAGTTGCTACCCATTTTATCGACTGGGTCAGTCGCGGCCGAGATACGAACTCACGACCTCCCGATCACGGAGCGAGCGCTCTACCAACTGAGCTACCGTGAACGGTTTGCACTATATATTATCAATGATGCAACTCTTTCGTCTCTGTAAGCTGTTTTTAAAAATATCGTTTTCTTCTGATACATAAAAAGAGAGAAGGCTTGTAACTCTTTTCTCGCCATCCGCCTCACCTCCCAGAAACTTTGCTCGATTATATATATCTAAACCAAAATAAAACATGGGATATACATACATTAATAAATTTGCTATACAAATTCCTCTTCCTTTTCAAAGAAATAATTCATTTTTACAATATAATCTTTATAGCCCCACCCTTGCACTAGAACCCCTGACCCTGGGGCCATGAATTTTACAAATTTGGTAGAGGACTCAATGCGTATTTCAATCATACCAACAGTTTGACTGCTTAATGTCCAGGAGTAAAGAAGATTTTTTAAGACTGGTAATTTTTGTGGTTTTGCCCCACCCCCCAGGCCCCAGGGGGGCAGGGACCATGACATTCACCACTTTTGTTCCCCTTTATCCAAAAATGCTATATGCCAAAATTGGTTGAAATTGGTTCAGTGGTTTAGAAGCTAAAAATGTTCAAATGGTAACGCACGACGCACGAAATCGGATAGCAAAAGGTCTCCTGTGTTTACTCATGTGACCTAAATATGACATTCCTAGTGAGAAAATTGTAGGCCGAAATGTCTATGATGTCATAGAGGACTGGCAGCCATATTTATCCCATCATCATAACAAACAACTTCAAATGAATATAGGTACAGTGTATAAGTGCACTGACTCATAGGTAAAATGAAAGGTGATAGAAAATAACACAGGTTTGCAATAGGAAATACCAACAGAAAGGGGAGAGTATCCAAGTCTGGAAAAGAAGTGTTTTCAATCTATCTGTTTGGTTACGTAGATAAACAATAAATGAATTAAAACCTTTGACAAAAAAATCTTACGATGAACAGTCATATGTCATTCCAGGGTCTGACGAAAGTCAAAACAATGTTAAAATATTACGCACCCACCCTTGCAACCCTAGCCCTTTCCTCGAGTCACAACCCCGGACAGCAGAAATGGAGATTGTGGATAGGGACATGACTGTTCATATGATGAATAACTTGAATTTTCCCCATTCTCAAACTGATTGTAACATCCCCGAGTGTGAATTAACGTCTGTAGTAAAGCAGGGTCTAGGGTGGACCTGGACATTTAAGTGCAAAAACTGAATTTAAATCTAAAATATATAAAATTTTTCGAGAGGTCGCTTCTGAGGGACTCGGTCGAAAAGCAGCAACAATCAATAATGCAATACAAATTGCTTTGTATCAAACCCCAGTAGGAAATGACAAGGCCCGATTGATCCTCGCTTGTACAGATATCCCATCCAATCGTCAATGTTTAAATCTTAAGTCAGTGAAAAATTGTTGACCCTGCAAAGTGCGATATGGATGACAATAGGAGTGTAGACAAATTCAGAGAACAAAATAAATAATTAGCCCCATATGAATCTCCCCCTATCAATTTACAAATGAATGCTACGTACCAGTCACAAAGCATAGCAAGCCGACACAGAAAGGGCCAAGGAGCCTCATAAAAAATTGGGTTTTGCATGTGAAGATGTCACAGACAGACATTTAGTGATATCTTACCATATGACATATAAATTGTGCTGGGTGGGAGCATGGCTTCAGGGTGAGTATTTCCAAGTCCAGTGCCCAGGTGGTAATTTCTGTATAGCAAATAAAATTCCTGTCGATTCATGGTGATGCAACAAATGCCGTTGGTCTAGAAAGAGCAATCTAGGACTTTTTATTCCCCCTATGGAGAACAAATTGACTCAGCGATAGAGTAAATAGGGATCAAAGCCAATTAAGACATGGTGTGAAGGCAAATTTTAGTGATGATATATTCCCTGTAAACACGAAAGATCAAAAAGCAGAGGTTGGAATTTAATGCAACATTTCTAAATTATAAAAAAAAATTTGAAGAGTAGTGAATTTGAGTAAAACATGACTGTTGTTAATTGTCCGTATGTTTAAACCCTCTGAATGTTCCGATTATTTTTTTTAAGTATCCATGTTTTTTGTGTACACAATGCACATTTTAATTTTATGACTTAAGAAATCGGCAATTATACTAAAAAATTATTTGTCATTTTTGTTATAAACATGAAATTGGAAATAACCGTTATCATGCTCATGTCTATTGAAGCAATAAAGACCAGGAGAAGATCAAACGAAGGTTTCCGCAACCATAAGAAGTAGGATCAGATGCCATGGAGTCCCCTTTGGCGCTGAGCCGTCATTCTACTGTAACAGTAGCTTCGATTACACCAAAGATACCGTCCAGCTGGAATTTTCCTACCCTAGAATTGATCCGCGTGGTCAATGTACTTCAGTACTATGCGAACATTGACGATGCTACCGGCCAGGATCTTTCCTGATTTCCAATTGCTTTAGATTGCCCAGCCATCGTAGGACTGAGACAGAGACAGAGCACAACGGGCCAGGAGCAGGAGTGGATCGTAATGGAAGAGTCCATCTCCCCAACCGACGACAGAATACTCACCAGTGACTCCCCCGTCTACTCCGTGCAACCAAGACGGGGACCCAGTCAGCCTTCCACACTGGGATCTTTGCGCCACACAGGAGCTGCTTGATCGGTGTCCCGTCTGTTGGTCGGAACAAGTCACCAATTCCTTTATCTACTGGGGATGTCGTGGTAGGCCTTGCTGCATGGAATGCCTCAGAAATCTGTTTGCCATTCAAGTGCCGTGTCCGCTTTGTCGTTTTTGTGGTTAACCATTTATTTTTTTCTGTAAACTCATTTTCTTAATTATTAAATTACAACACATCACATACTTTTTTGTAGACTTACTTAATTTTTTTTTTCTATATAATTATCATTTATTTGCTAAACTCATTTAAAATAATTAACTTCAGTCAACACGCTTTTTTCTACTGTTAAATGTAAAAATTGCGTTTGTTTGTACATTCTTTTTTTGTTTATATTTTGACAGAGATGTTCATAACATTGTGGTACTATACGCGGACCAATTCCACTTGTTCCCTTATTCAGTCATCATTATTTCATCATATTTCATACTACCCCACCTGTCCCGATTTTTAACATTTGAAATCTACCAAAACCCAGGTGTTACCTGATTAATGTGTGTAGACATTTCTAGCTACCGGGCTAGTGTGGGGTTATTTTATCACATTGCCATTTTTCCCAAATCATTATTAAGTTTAAAAGATTTTGTTTGTATCAATTTACTTTTACAGTACGGCATAAAATGTTTACATATCATCATACTTTTACATGTATTGGCAAACATGGAGCTAAACAATACTATGCACGACGATATTTCATTCAAATGTTCTACCACTACCAATGCACCCGCTTTACACAATTTATGTATATCTATAACTCTTATTACTTTCTTGTATTCACTTCTCCTACTCATGTCAGGTGATATTGAAGTGAATCCAGGACCTACCTTATCACCAAGTGTCTCGTGTTCAATATCCACATGTAGTTCATCAACAAATACTCAAAACAACACATCATTCGACCCAAATAGATTTACTTTCGCCCATTTAAATGTCCAAAGTCTAATTCCCAAGATCCAAACACTTGAAGCAGAACTTCACAACCACACCATCCTTTCGTTCACTGAAACATGGCTTCACGAAAACAATATTAACTCGGACATCGATTTACACAACTTCCAATCTCCATTCTGTCATTGTAGAAAGTCGAAAACGGGTGGGGGCGTGGCAGTATATGTCAAGGACAATATTTTCGCAAAACGCCGAACTGACCTCGAACCAACCACGGTTGAATGCGTTTGGTTGGAACTTTTTATGGGTGGCCAATCCTATCTGTATGGAACTTTTTATCGACCCCCAAACTCTCCTGTATCCTTCTATATGGAGTGATATTGAGTACTCCATAGACTTAGCTTATAACACTAAAATAAGTAAAATAATAATCACAGGCGATTTTAACGCAAACTTACTGACCAACAATTATCAATCTGATTACCCTTACAGAACTGTTTTGTTTGCTGCTGGCTTGCAGCAAATTAGCCGCTAACTTGCAGCTAACAATTTTATTTGCAGGAAGAAAAAGTTTGTATTCGCAGATGTTCGCAGCTAGCTGCAAACTTCCTGCGAACATTGCAGCTTTTTGCTGCAAGCTTGCTGCAAACTAGCAGGAACTGGACTATTCGCAGGAATATTGCAAGAAACTTTGTCAATGTAAAACATTATTCGCAGGAAGCTTGCAGGAATCTTAAACTAGCTAAAATGTTCGCAGGAAGTTTGCGGGAATCTTAAACTAGCTAAAATGCTCGCAGGAAGTTTGCGAGAATCTTAATTCTACCTTCAAGTGTTTGCAGGAAGGTTGCAGGAAACTTAAAAATTAAAAAGATGTTTGCAGGAAGTGTGCAAGAAACTTAAGTTTGCAAATTTGTTTGCAGGAAGCTTGCAATTGTCACCAGTTTATCTGTTATTATTCAAGTAAAGCTTTTAGAACCGGTTATATTAAACATTCATCCTGATGTATGATTTCTGCGCATGACAACTAACACAAAAGATTTATAATTTATAATATTTCATTCATTCATATCTGAAAAATATGAGTACATACTGGATGTTCAAAACAAA
>NW_026918056.1:0-13709 GCF_032062105.1 Saccostrea cuccullata | reverse complement strand
TTCTTTAAATCAATATCAAATTCAATATAGGTATCTGATTTACTTTTCATTTGATTTCAAATTGAATGCCATGAAAATACCCCATTTTCTACATCATTCTGCTAAAGCCGTATAAAGTACAGGAAAAAGAAAGTTGAAGTTGATTATGACGTCATAATGAATCTAGCACAAAAAAAGTCCAGAGTTATATACTAGATATTGACCTTAATGCAGAAAAGTTTCAAAATGATTTAATTCTGTGCTAATGTTCCTTTAGAAAATAGTGTCTGCCACCGTTGCACACTTTAATTTTTTGGATATATTATGTGAACTGCTATTAAAATCACATATTTCAAAATCTTTCGCTGTGACGGTGGCAAAGTATGTTTTCTGAAAGAAAATTCCACTGAAAATTGATGTCTACTGCACCTTTTAAGAAAATGCGGGAATATGCACAATTCAATGACGTCAAAATAGGAATTAAGGTGGTTATATGAGAAAAAAAATGTGCATTCTTAATGGAAGAAACTTTTGATTCAGAAAGAATAAATTTTGATTTCTTACATAACTTTCATATTTTAGAAAAATATGGGGCTTAACTTGTACTGAAACTGCAGCTTGTTCGTTGTAACTTTTTTATTTCCCCAAAAAATCATCCAATTCCTTAAAAATCTCCTAATTTTTGCATTTTAATTTAAAAGGAATGTAGGGTGAAATATTTCAAGAAAATAGCAATAAATAATATAAGATAACATTGCAAGTATCTTTATTTTGAAGAATAGGGGCCTTTAACCTTGATAATTGGACTTTATATACTTATGTTGAGTCTATTAATACGCACCTGTTGTCGTTATGGTGGTAACTTCTGTTACAGGTGTTGATTCAGTGAAAGTGGTAGCTTCTGTTAATGACAGTGTGGAAGCTGCTGCAGGAGAAAATTGATACAACTTTCGTTTTCAGTACGATAAATATTATGATTTTTTAAAAATCAAATAAACTTTTTAACCTCAAAATTATGTACCTATTTAGCTTCTTATGCTAAACTGTTACATTGCAATTTACTTTAATTGTCTTCACCAATGGTGTAAGATATAGAACTAAAATTGGACTGAATTTTGATCAGCCAATTCATGACTGGATGTAAATAATGTAAAAAATGCAATACCTGTATAAAATTACTCATAATCTTAATATTTCTTCCATCTTTGACCTGTTTCCTTTGATTTGAAAAAAATTATAGCACGTTGTAATTGAAAATTCTCCTCGAAAGTCAAATAGAGTGAAATTTAAACACTTTCATTTTTTTCAATATTTTAATTGCTTCCAAACTTGAAACAAGGATTATTTATGTATTTTGAAAAATTGAAAACATCAGACCATGTGTTTAGAAACCTGACAAAGGTCAAATAGTGTAAAATTTATTGATCTAATTTTTTTTCAAAATAAAAATAAATGGATCCTAATTGTTTAAACATATGGACTAAATCTGTGTTTTAAAAGATCGATAACAGCATATTTTGTGTTTTGAAATCCCTCAAAGGTCAAATAGAGTGAAATTTAATCGATTCAAAATTTTCAAAATATGCTTCCATATGTCACAACAAAGACTGTTCGGGTATTTTGAATGATCGAGGACATCAAACAGTGTGTTTTGATGTTATTATAATGTCAAATAGAGAAAGATTTAAATTTAAAAAAAAAAAAAAATAATTGCTTTCAAATGTAAAATAAAGCACGGTATGTGCATTTTGTCAGATAGAGAACCGCATACACTTTGTTTTGAAATCTATAAGAGATCAAATAGAATGAGATTTAAACGATTTCAATTTTTAAAAAAGATTAAATTGCTTCCAAATGTAGTACTATATTTGTATTTTGACTTATGAAAATGTTTTTTTTAAATGTCTTAAAGTCAAAAAGAATGAGATTTTAACGATTTAAATTTTAAAATTAAAATTGCTTCCAAATGTTAAAACATGCACTATATATGTATTTTGACGCATAGAGAATATCATACGACGTATTTTGAAATCTTTCAAAGGTAAAAAAGAGTAAGATTTAAACGATATAAATTTCTCGAAAAAAAAATTATATAGCTTCCAAATGTAAAATCGACCACCATATCTGTATTTTGATATATGGAGAACGTCTTTCAATGTATTTTGAATTAAAACATCGTTGTGACATCATGCCTTTGTTCTTGCAGTTTAAAAATTTATCTGTGGCCGTCCAATAATAATAATAACCAATCTGATAATATGATAACAAAATCGGACGGTATTTAATAGTGAAATAAGGGTTAAAAACATGTATGTCCAGAAACTAAAAATAATTGTTAGGAAAAAATCCAGGGAAACCAAATGCAAGGACATTAAGTTGCTACAAAATAGCAAAGTCCATGGAGAAAAAAATATTAAGTTTAAATCTTCCTCAATATTAATACTTTCCACTTAAAAAAAGGGGGTTTTTTCATACAGCACTTTGAATAAACAAATTTAATCTATTTCTGAAAATGGGTCTGCAAATCTCCTATTTTTATGTTTGATTCCCAATGGCTGCACTTTTAAAACCTGAGAATTTCCATTAAACATGTATAAACTAAAACTTCAGGATAAAAAATCGCAATTTCACTTTCCATGGTGATGGGTATAATATCATCCAAAATTATGTCTGTATCAATTTCAATTTATGTACATAATAAATGAAAAAAAATGTTTCAAAATAACAACAACAACAACAACAACAAAATCCTTCACCACCGAACCCCTGTCCTGCTAAGCTAAACGACTACCATTGAATAAATGAAATGAAACAAGAGTTCACTCACTGGTTTTACAGTCTAATTTCTTTTATCTACTTATCAGACGGGTAGAAAAACAATGGATGCCTGAACTCCCATTGTTTTATTATCGGACTCCTCCAGGAAACTTTTGGACATTTAAATGGCAATGTTTCAAGTAAGATATATGCCTCATACTGTTCTATATGTAAAATTATCAAACAGTCTGATAATTTTACATATAGAACATTATTAACATATATCCATTACATATCTCAAAGGTAAAAGAGAGGGAGATTAAAACGATTTAAATTTTTCAACAAAAATTATTTCTGCCCAATGTTAAATTAAATACTATATTTGTATTTTGACTGATTGAAAACATCATACAACGTGAAAGAACACACTGCAAGGGACCCACATATCATATCAGTCCTTTGTTTAAAGAAACAAAGTATCAAAAAATTGGAACCAAGATATTAAACGTTCTTTTCCATAATATCTATATTTACCTTTTATTTAGACAATGAGGTATCATCCTTGAAGTACCAATTCAATTATATACGATGTATTCCATTATTCACGCCTTCATTCAATCGGTAATGTAAAATAATCATTTTGAGAGGATTTTGTAAAGAAATAAAATGTACCTGGATTTAAAGCATCATCTTGTTCCTTTGTACTAGTACGTTGCCCTGAAAATAAATATGCACACTTTTTTGAAAATGCATTTTGAACAAGAATTATTTCAATTAAAGTAAATAAATGTTAATTATTATGAAGAAAATACCAAGATTTAAAATAAACATTCGACATAGAATTAAAACATTTCCCCCGCTTATCTACGGGAAACATTTCTTTTAAAAATAAAGCTTCAAATTGAATCTTTTAATTAAACATAAAAACTTTTTACAGTGTATTATTTCATGAGGCAAAATGAAAGAAAAAAAGGAAAAAAAAACTTAATTGAACAGAAAGGAAGATTGTGTCTACCATTTCTTACCATTAATTAGAAAAAAAGCAACTAAAACGTTATATATTTTATTAATTTTCAATGATAATAAATATATAATATCATAATAAATAATAATTCAACACTGTTGAACGCCTGTAAGTTATTTTCATATTCTTAACACCAAAAGATTTTTTTAACATAATTTGTTAATTATTTGGATAATTAAAAGGAACCAATTATTTACCAGGAAAGATCACCAGTAAGGCGGTATCATATGCTTTAGATCAGCTTATATATTCCAAAGATAATTTTATTTTCCAGTAAAGAACAAGGTTTTTTTAAAGATATTTTTATGCTTTTACTAAAATGAGTGAATGTTTGGTATACATTGACCTAGTAATAATACAAAATCCATGAATACTTGGGTTTTCTCAAGTGATATTTGTTATTTATCCCATGTTTACCCATTTCTCCCGTGGATATGACTCATTTGATAAATTTTTGGAATCCCGCAGTTAAGTGCAGTTGTGACGTCATAATAGTTTTTTTTCTGTTACCGCGATGAACTTAAATAAAGTGGAGTCATATCGAAACAGTGTAAAACATTGGTTGTGAAGTATTAAACATTAGATAAAAAATATGTTCATTGATTTATGGTTGCCTGTATAAGATTGAAATAGTAACTAGACCATCTTGATAGCGACTAAGAATACCAATGTTGCTAAAAACCATTTTACTATGTTTTCAAACTTTAAAAGCAAAACAGTTGTTATTCCAAATCTATTGTGAAATCATTAAATCTCGAGGGGTGTTTGGGGTGTTACATGTATGTTAATTTTTGTTGTTTTCAGGGTATTCATTCGTCCACCACTAAATGTAAAATGTCATACATTAACTACAACAAAATTCTTCATCAAAGACATCAAATCCCAACGAACAATAGTTTTCCGACATAACAAGAAAATATTACCTCACAAAAATTGTATCGTATTCGTAAAAATAATTTTTTTTTATTTAAAATACCTTATGGCCCAATATACATAAAATATGTTTTTTTTTTACTTAAAAGATAAAAAATCTTAAAGGCCGAGGTTTTTAACCGTACGGTTTTCCTCCGGTAAGTTTAGTTTTGGGCGGAGCTAGATTTCAGCAGGTGTGAATTCCCCTGCGAAGACGTGCTAGCTTGTGTTTACATTTCTACATAACACCGAATGTTAACTGTATTACCTGTATTACCTTGATTTTTAATTCTAGTGCAGTTATTTTGGAAATAAATTTAGTGAACGTAAATGAGGACGTTAATGCGTTAATTGTTTTCTCATAATAATAACCTAATTCACTCGGTAAATGATCCAAAACTTTACAATTTGTTTGAGGTTACACAACTTTTTATACGTAAATTTTAAATTCTTTTCTCATAATAATAATCTAATTCAATCGAGATTTGATCTAAATTGTAACAACTTGCTTGAAGTTACACTACATTTTATACGTAAATTTTAAATTCTTTTCTCATAATAATAATCTATTTCAATCGAGATTTGATCTAAAACGTAACAACTTGTACAAAAATGTATAATTCTTGTCTCAAATAAGAAAACAAAATTCAATCGGGACTTGATCAAAGAAGTTACAGTAACACTACTCTTATAATTGACCTTGTGTTTAAGTAAATGAGGACGTTACCCGTTGAAAAATTATGCAGTTTTTTTTTTTTTTACTTTATTAAAATCATATTTTCTGCATAATTTTTCAATATTCATGCGTTTTCCTACGACATTGTAAAAACAAAACATTTTTTTTTCATCTGAAGCTCATGAATTTAAATGCATGAAATAAAGCAGGTTTTTGTTGCGGAAAGAATCCCTCTCAGATTCTTTCTTTTGGAATTAATAATTTTAATAATTCAATAATTTTGATATACTGTGTGTTTCATAATCAAATGTTATGACGACAAAACATTAATTTAATCACCAAAATCCGTCGTTGTAATCTGGTGACAAAAAGGAAAGTAATTCAAATTACACGCCGTGTACGCAAAACGAAAGAAGCTAGAAAGTGGATAATAAATCTCACGGTAAACAACAGTTAAACTTTAAAACGATTTTTTGAAAATAAACTGTTGAAATAGAAATGTACGGAAGCGTATTGCTGCCATTTAAAAAAAAAATATTGTAAGTCGTACATACGACATAATAAGTCGTACGTACGACATAATAAGTCGTACGTACGACATAATAAGTCGTACGTACGAGATAATAAGTCGTTCGAAAAAGATACTAAGTCGTACGTACGACATAATAAGTCGTACGAACGAGATACTAAGTCGTACGTACGACATAATAAGTCGTACGAACGAGATACTATGTCGTACGTACGACATAATAAGTCGTACGAACGAAATAATAAGTCGAACGAACGAGATACTAAGTCGTACGAACGAGATACTAAGTCGTACGTACGACATAATAAGTCGTACGAACGAGATACTAAGTCGTACGTACGACATAATAAGTCGTTCGTACGACATAGCAAGTCGTACGAACGAGATACTAACTAAAGTCGTACGTACGACATAATAAGTCGTACGAACGAGATACTAAGTCGTACGTACGACATAATAAGTTGTACGAACGAGATAATATGTCGTACGTACGAGATACTCAGAACGTAGCTTCAGAACTGTAGCTTTATGGTTTTGTATTTTAGTCTTTGATCATATATTAAATGCAAATAATGTGCAATCTACGGCGCAAGATTTGTACCCACTTTTGAGAAGAATTTTCAGTTTCCAGCATTGGTCTATTCCTAATTCTAAACACATTTTGTAACCAAAATGTTTATTTTATCAACCTTCTCGCCCTTTATATTCGTTTCTACAGGCGATAATTCGCTTGAACTGAATTGTCTTTTGGATTGCAGAAAATTCAAATCAAGCAAGTTTATCACCTCTGCCCGATTCGAACTTGGGATTTTACATAGTTTATACATATTTATCTGCAAAACTGTTAGTTTATTACAATTAATAAATTATAGACTAGGAAGGATAAAGATTTTATTCAATATAATATATCGATTTTACCCGTGACCCTGCATATTTTCAAAGCCTTATTAATTTTGGGCTAAAACGGGTATTATCAAGAGTAAATGGCTATTTAGGATATCTCTAGAAAGTCTGAAAGAGTGTTTAACAGGTCGGAGAGAATACCCGAAATCGGGAATTATCCGTGAAATCGCGTATAATACTTGATATTAGGGTATCGTTGAATCCGCGAAATCGGGTATTCCGTGCAACTTTCTATAAAAACTAAAGAATAAAGCAACGGCGCATTATGCCAGTAACTGTTACTTGTACATCAGTATCTAGTAGATTTATTTTTATGAAGCCTAATTCATACGGTTGTCAAATAAGTTTAAAATCACACGACAAACACTGCTGGGGTAACAAAGAGGACACAATGGCGCTATTATTTTTCAATATAATTTCTAAAAACAAATAACCACACTTCGTTTGTTTTTATTTCCCATTAAAGTATTCCATATACTTAACTTTCTGATTTATGCACAATTCACAAAACGTGAAATTTTAAAGAAATTAAACGAATAACGCCGTGTTATGTATTTTTACTGAAAAATGTATGGCGTCCCTTTCACGTGAAATATAAATTATTCATAAAAGTTAGAGAGTACAGTATAAGCGAGTCATAATTGTATATCTCTGCCATAATAGAATACCAACGTTATTATAAAGAAGAAAATAAAATAAGATTAAATAAATACCCACAGGAAAATAGTTTGAAAATAGCTAATTGAAGGTGAGTATTTTTCCAAGTCAATTTAGCATGAAATTTTTATTCAAAGACACCGTAATTTATTTGGTTGCATTTTAATCGATACAAGATATGCTATTTTACCTTTATTTTATGCATTTGTGTGAAATTTGAAAGCGAGAAGTCATATGAACAGGATTTTCTTGTTTTTTTTTTTTGTTTTTTTTTGTGAGGGGGGGGGGGTACAAGTATGTCAAATGTGTACATCTTTTCATCAACTTATAATACATTGAATTTCTCAATACAGATCGAGGTACAGTCGTATTGAAATATGAATAACATAGTCAAGTTTTCACATTTCTTATAGTTTTTACGTTTATGAACATGTTAATGAACAAACTGAAATAATGGAGTGTTCAGTTGCCTTGGAAACTCTTGTCTTACTTTTTGGGAATATAATTCCTCATCGGACATTAAAATTTCATAAAAATCGTAGCCACTTCCTTTCTTTATTATACTATTTGATAGACAGGGTAAATTTTACCTCTTTACCTTCTATATTTTTTTTATATCGCTAACTTATACCTCATTCTAATATGCTAATACAACGCACTATTTGATTGGTTCTAGACAATATGTCACAGTTTTCTTTTAGTTATTTTATGTATGATACTTATTACTCATGCCAATAACTTTTCCTGAGACTCATATATAATGAAAAAAATGTGTTTAAAAAATAAACATGAATTCTAGTTACTTGTAGTCTCATATTGTGTTAGAAAATAACAGGTTGCTTTTTGTGTACCTACAATGTATATGATTTTTATTTGATGAATAAATCTTCCCTACAATTAAAAATATATGACCGAGTTTAACCGACCGTGACATTCAAAGAGAGTTCTCTTGGACACATGTAGAACACAGTCGAGGTTGTTTCGTCAGAGGTGGTCAAAGCCTTTAGCACCCCCCCCCCTTTGAAGTCGCCAAAAAATGGTAAAATATTGATGACTTCGCGAAATTAAACGCTCAACAGTTATGTTCTCTCATAAGCTATATTCCTGAAACTATCACTGTCTCTGCTAAAATGTTGAAGACATATTCTGCAAATGTGTATGAATGATAAATAAAAAAAAAAATAAAAGATTTTCAAAAAAAGAGAAAGAGGGTTCTTTTAACCGAAATTTTAGACATTTTTATCATTACATTATTCATACATTCATAAATAAATTTGATTTTATGCACAAGATGAATGTGAAAGTAGTTAATGACGCAGAATTAGATACGGTAGACAATCCCTTGTTTATACATGTACATGGCATCATATCTTGTGTGTGAAATGTTTTTCCGTATAATTTGATTTATTTACAAATCGTTCATGTTTGTCGTCTTGATGTGGTATTATTATAAATTCCAGAATTCTGATACATTACAATTTTGTTGTGTTGGGAATGGACATTAGGAAGATGTATATACTTTCAATATAAGGAAAAATATAAAGCAAATCGAACGCCTTTTTGTGTGCAGATCATGAAATGTACTGAGCTCCACGGGTATTTGTTGTCCCGAGCGCATTAATCTTGACGCCCAAATTCTTACTGGGCTAGTGATACCTTTAGAAAACACGGGTATCTAGATGAAAGTTAACTCGGCAACATGCGCCATTCGATTGTTTAAGTTTGTTTAGGTGATTACACCTCCTATACCCGATTTCGCGGATTCAACGATACCCTAATATCGAGTATTAAACGCGATTTCATGGATAATACTCGATTTCGAGTATTCTCTCCGACCTGTTTAAATGTAGAGAGAAATTATAAATTACTTCTATAACAACAAGTTGCGAGTGGTATAATGTCTTTGGCACGTCAGTTAGTCCGTCAGTCCTTTTTTATTTCTTTACTTTTTTATAAGTGTGGTAGTTGTACTTAGTTTTATTTTATTTTAATTAATGCTATTTATTTTATTTCAGGAATTTCATTCATTCATGCATTTACATAGCGCTGCGCATTACAAACATTTTGTTTAAAATTATAAACATCCCTATTTAAATAATGGTTTAACCCAAAGACTATGGGTTAAGGTAAGTTTTATGGAAGAGTCTATTTATAAATAAGGGTGTAGTCTATATTCATCCTTTCCATTGGTCAGTTTGTATTGTATGGTCTGAGTTGTCCATTCAGGCGGGAAAACCTTTGTTTCAATCTATTCATAGCTACTTTCTAAGAAGGGTGTTGTCAGATATCTGTTTTGTGTCTATTTTAAAATCTGATAATTTTGGAGTAAATTAAACACCCATAAACTGTAAGTAAACATTTTCTTAAACTGAATAAATGATCATAAACTGAAATTAAAAGATAATGAATGAATAAAGTATTTAAACTTAAACTTGCTAAACAAGTATGAATGCAATAGAGTGAAAGTTTTGAAGTTATTAAAGTAAAGACATATATATTGAAAGTTATATGAGCAAGTTATATTTTAATCTAATTCATGTAGATCTTTAGAATTGAGATCTGAGTTTGAATTATTATGATTTTATTATTTGTTAATTCATTAGGTCTGTCATCATGTAATTTATTTACACTAAATCCTCATCAAGTGATTGATCACTCAGTTCCATACACTGGTATGTTTAAATTCATATTTTTAAAGTATTGTAAATAGATAATTGATAAATTAAAAGAAATATAATCTTTAGTAAATTTGAGTTTCAAAGAGTTATTGCCCTTTGAATGCGTTTAGTACAAATGTAAAGTAATGGCCTAAATGAATGTTTTATGTGTTTAAATTGAAATTGTTTTGTGTTGTAAAGTGAATGTGCGTGTCTTTATGTTGTCTATGTGTTTATATGTTGTTATTGTTATTTTAGGGTTGATTTCCATTGATTCCACTTATTTCCATTGATTTTCATTTATAATTCAACAACATTATCTCCATGGAATAAACGAATCCAACCCCGTACCGACTTGTTAATCTTAATTTCTACAAGAACCGGCTACATAAGCATAATTATTCTTAAACAGCTGCATAAATTTTCATGAAAATTTGTAGATAACTAGAACACAATCTATAGATATCCATATTACTAAAACAGGCACGTAGCAACATTATTGTTTAAAATTTGCATTAAAAGGCCGGTTGCCCCTTCCCCCGCTTTTTGATACAGTAAAGTGAAATAAGGGTAATGTACATGTAGTATTATATGCGGGAAAACTGTACTGACAGAAGTCTGAACTTTAAAAAGCCCCCCCCCCCCTCCCCAAAATAATGTATTCTTGTTAGGGCAATTTTTTACTTGTCAACCTTTTCAGGCAAGTTTTTTTCTCTGGCTGCCCCATTTCCCCTTTCAAAAACGATGCTACGTCACTGCAAGAAATTTTAATTGTAATTTCTTTATTTTTCTGGGTGAACACTTTGTAAGCGCAAACCTGCTTAAGAGGGCGGGGGGGGGGGGGGGGGTCGTGGCCATTTTAGACAATATTGCTCTCCTTTAGAAGAAGAGCTCCATTTGAAAATGATCAAATTTAACAGCTGAAATAAATCAATTTTTTTCTTATCAAATTATAGTTTACGGCTTATTTATCTGATAAAGAAACATTTCATGTACATATATATATTAATTTTAGGGTGGCAACTTTGCTTAAAGTCATTTAAAATCTTAATAGCATGCTATTGTCTTCAAGCTGATCATATACGTAAAACCTGTTAGAACAATGTTTTCTTCGTTTATAATAGATAAATAATCTTCTTAAAATCAAATCTATAACATATTCTGTCCCTCACATCATTTATTACTTCTGCGATTTCATTTTGATTGATTCGTTTGGAAACTTTTCCGAGATTAAATGTATTAGATTATTCACGCATTTTATTGTTTTTTTTTTTTGTTTTTTTTTTTTTTGGGGGGGGGGGATGTATACTATAGGATCAACCGCATGTCATTCATGTTTTGTTGTGTCTGTGTTTTTATTTTATTTTTTTTTTGGGGGGGGGGGGGTCCGTTTGTGTGTGACTCTTTCATCGTGATGACGAATGAATAATTCATGTCCTCAAACAATGAATACTTACACTGTGGAATAATTTTTAGAGAATAATATTTCTGGTCTACATTATAAATGTCGTTTATCTCTAAAGAAAAAGAAATCATTTATAGAGGAAAATGAAGTGAAATACACAAGCCTGTTTTTATAGAAGTAAACGTGTGCCACCAGGTGATTCGAACCAGTAACATGTAAAATTGACTTTTTTTTAACTGTTAAATAGATTGAAGTTATATATGTATATGAAATTTAGGTTCTTCCGTTTTAGCAATCAAAAGCACAACTATTGGCACGCCCGTCTATTCATGATATTATAAAGAAATCCGAATAACTAAATATTATATCGTATGATTGACATATTATCTTGAACACATGACTACAAGGGGTTAATGTTATCTCGTTCCTATGACTAAATATCTCGTACGTACGACTTATAATGTCGTACATACGAATTATCATATCGTACATACGACTTAGTACATGTATCTCGTACGTACGACTTATTATCTCGTACGTACGACATAGTATTTCGGTCGTACGGCATAGTTTCTCGTTCGTACGACTTAATATCTCGTACGTACGACTTAGTATCTGGTACGTACGACTTATTATGTCGTTCATACGACTTAATATTATGTCGTTCGAACGACTTATTATGTCGTTCGTACGACTTATTTTGTCGTACGTACGACATAGTATCTCGTTCGTACGACTTAGTATCTGGTACGTACGACTTACTATGTCGTACATACGACTTATTATGACGTATGTACGACTTATAATATTTTTTTTCATGTGGCAGCAATACGCTTCCGTAGAAATGTAATGGTCTGAATAAATATTTTTTTAAGATAAACCCTACTTGATTTTTCCATAACGCACGGTCTGTAAAATTGGCCAGGGGTTCGGACAGAGGATGATTCCCAGACAACTATGGGTGAAACAGGAATGGAATCATATGCATCTTATTTATTTCTTTCGGCATTCATAATCTCAAATATTAAATGCTAAGCAAGATGTTAAATCCTCGTTATTTCTCTTCTAAACTCGTTATTGTACCGTAACTTCGTCAATATAATGCATGTCTCGAAGAAAAGAGACACGTACAGGTTTGTCTTATAAATAAGTGTAAATTTTCACTTGACTCCTTAACAATGTGACAATGCTGTCATACTTGTTTTAAAAAATACTTTTATATAATTTCACTAGCTTCAAATGCAGGTCGGTTTTTATATTAACTATATACGGAGGAATAAACGTACGTTAACATGGTTAACTCATGTTTTGACACTGAAATTAAAATTATCGACTGTAATAGTGAAATGAAATCCCCCCTTTTAAAATTAAAATTATAATATATAGCCTTTTTTTTCTTATCATATACTAGTATCTAATTATTTAAAAGCTTGATTAAATTTAAAGCATATTCTTATGAATTGAAAAAGAACGATTGATTGCTTTTTATTCAAGTTGGCATATGCGGTAGGCAAAAGCCCGAATGTTAATTTGATGGACGGTACGATCTCCAGACAAAGTACGCAAGATATATACAACAGCAGCAAACTAAATGTCAAAATATCCAATCCCAGGTTTTATTTGAGATGATTGAGAGAGTTTCTAAGACTAGGTAAATTTGAGGGAGGTGCTTAATCCTCCCCCTTTAATTAATCACATTAAAGAGTATAAATATCCCACCTGTCAAGTATAGGATCAAAATTGTTACGAAAGCCCCAGTTGTCAGTATCAGCAATGCTCCAAGAAATATTGATATTATCTTTCTCCTTCGCATGCCGGCTTTCAAACTCACTTCACCTAGTTTAAATAAATTCTTGAATGTATATGTTCAACCTTCAAGACTGAAATTAATCCTCAAGATTTATTTTATGCAAACTCCTATACTTTTGTAAACGAAAATTATTTCAATACACTATTGAATAAATCAGAAAATAAAATTGATAAAGTCTTATCATAAAATCCATGCCACTGAATGGAAACGGTAGCGTTTACCTATTTTTCTATGTACGATAATTTGTTTTATTCAATGTGATGACACTTTTTTAACGTAATTGTTAATCAAAACTTAAGAGCATGTACGAAAGTAGTACCTACCCCACTCACATTGACCATCTATCTTACTATCAGTAGTCATTGTTTCGAATTTTTGACAGACCTCCTTTTCTTTTCCT
>NW_026918055.1:0-13748 GCF_032062105.1 Saccostrea cuccullata | reverse complement strand
AAAAACAGCAAAAGTATCCTCAATTTGTGTAGATTCACATTTCTTCAAATGATGATCCCTGGGGATGTAGGGTGGGGATCAAAGTTTTACATAGGAAACCATAGGATGTAATCTTCATATATCTTCTCAAGGACAGAAAATCCTTATGTTTAATCGTATTAATAGTGAAGTTTTTTTTCTTAAAGTGTTGATTAAGATTTGTTAAAATGATGACCCCGGAGTAAGGGTTGGGCAACGATGGGGGATCAAAGTTTGAAATGGGAATATATTTGTATAGAAAAAATGTAATTGATGGCTCAAAAGCCATATTTAGTTATATTGATATGAAATATGAAAGCTGACGTGCAGATTTAGATTTTGATCAAATGATTACACCCTTGGTAGAGTGAAACCACGATGGGTAATCACGTTTTAGATAGGAATCTTTCTCAGTCATTTATTTTATTTCTAAAAGAAATCGCAATTAATAGAATCCCAATTAATATATTTCTACCGCCTAAAAATAGTTTGCATTAGCAGGCTTGCTTTGGATAATAGATATACTAAACTATACAATTATAATTCATTGAAGCTCTTTATTGTGTTTTAGAGTCAGAAGCTTCGAAAACTTATTTATCAACAGCGAAGACGTACACAGTAGATTTCAATCAATCTCAAACACAATGATGCGTGTTTGTGTATGTGATAATTCAACAGGATCCTGGCAAACTTATTGTAACTATGGGGAAGTTTTACGATTGGATTGTAAATTTACTGTTGGAAAAAGATATCCTTGTATTACACATCCAGACACCTTGAAGCGACGGAAACGGGATCTAAATTACCTGCAAAGCCTAAAAAAGTTACAGAAATCATTAAATAGGGATAACAAATTTGAGATCCAGGTATATCTTGTAAATCAGCACTAAACCAGTACTTTCATTGGTTATTTTGCTCTCGATATCACAGTTCTTGGGGCTGGATCCATCCCCTTCCCCTTTTCTTTTTTTTTGTCGTTTTAAATCTTGGGCCGACACACATTTTTCCTATTTTGGTGGTTTAATAAGCATTTTTTGATATCGATAGTGTTACCCTTTTTGTCTTCACAAGCCGTTTTGAAATATATCGTTTTCGACTGAAGCATAAAAAGAGAGAAGGCTTGCAACTCTTTTCTCGTTATCTGTCTCACCTGTCTTGCTTAAACTTTATGTGATTGTTTATATCAATCAGAATAAAACATGGGGCACACATACATCAGTAAATTTGTTAAATATTCCTTTTTCTTTTTAAATTTAAATTTCAATATTAGTGCCCTTGATTTGTACCGGTAAATAATTCGATTAAATCCCTGACTTCTAGGATATATTTTTTACGTGTGCACCAGCTGGTCGCGGAAGTGAAAGAACGATGACACCATAATCTTAAAATTCTTAACAATGCTTTGCATAGAAAAGTTTCTCTGTCTTGTACAATGCAAGAAATAATGTGAAATTTGGTTGTGAAGGTCTTTTATTAAATATTAATCTACATCCATCAGAATCAGCTTTAGATAATCATTTTTTGTTATATATAGAACTTACATTTAAATTTGACGAGGAAATCTAGATTTCTTCTCAATATTAATGTTCCGAACGATATTACCCTGATGATGAAGCCAAAAATACCGGGTACTTCTGTTACCCGCTGATGCACACCAACAAAAACTTGCCGGAACGAGTGATTTAATCGAAATATGAAAAGGAAGAGGAATGTGTAACATATTTTATTGTTGTATGCAACTCCTATATTTTGTTCTGATTTAGATAAATAATCAAGCGAACTTTAAAGAGATGATGCGGATGACGACAAAGAGTTGAAAGCTTTTTCTCTTTTTATGTATCAGTCGAAAACGATATATGTAAAACGGCTAATGGAAAAAAAGGCTAACATTATCGATGTATTACATCTAATGCTTATAAACAACCAAGATAGGAAAAAAAGTGTATCAACCTCAGATTTTAAAAGAAACAAAATGGAAAGGGAGAAGGGACAACCCAAAGTGCCTGTGCTCGATATCAGTAATTTCAGTTTAGTGTGAAGAGTTGCATTACGTCATGATCTTTTTCGACAGACGCATGCATCCAGCGTAAAAAATACAACTGCCATATTACTAAAATTGACAAGGAAATAGTCTGTTGCACAAGCAACCAATGAGGGATTGGAAGAAACTTCCAGTCGTAAACCTTGCGGTTAGGAGGGGTGTACTAATTTACCTTGAGCGCAGCTGTCATCAAAGGTTGTGACGAAATGCAAAACTTTACACTAAACTGAAATTACTATTATATAACAATTGATTGATTTTATCTTGTTTTTAACTCTCTCGAGAAGTTTTCACTCATATGGAGGCGCCAACAATTGCCGATGGAGAGCTGCAAATTTTGCTCGGCACTTAGGGCATCAGAGCAGGGGGCAATCTTTTTCGTGCCGGCACCTTCTGACCTACTGCGACACGGAATCTTGGTATTACGGTCTCAACCGAAAGGCCAGTCTACACGTCCCTCAGTGGGATTCGAACCCGCCATGTAAGGATCACCTCTTTACCTCGCGACTCTAAAGCAGACCCTCTAACCGCTGCACCACGCGCGCGACTGAAATATAACGAAAGCATATTCAATTTATAAGTATATATTAGAAGGATTTCAACACCTCCTTTTAAGTCAAATCAAGATCATCCTTATGTGCTTTTTAGCTCACCTGAGCCAAAGGCTCAAGTGAGCTTTACTGATCACAATTTGTCCGTTGTCTGTCGTCGTCGTCGTTGTAAACTTTGTGTTGTATGGAAGCATCCTCAGGAAGTGTAGATTCAAGTTTGTTAATATCATGACCCCTGGGGGTTGGGCGGGGCCAAAATGGCCGACCAAAGTTTTACATAGAAATACATAAGAAAATTCTTTAAAAATCTTCTTCTCAAGAGTAACAAAGCCATAGTTGATCATATTTATATGGAAGCATTCACAGATAGTGTAGATTCAAGTTTGTTTATATCATGGCCCCCTGGGGTAGGGCGGGGCCAAAATGGCCGACCAAAGTTTTACATAGAAATATAAAGGAAAAATCTTTAAAAATCTTCTTCTCAAGAACCACTGGGCCAGGAAAGATGAAACTTATGTGGAATCATCCTCAGATAGTGTAGATTCAGGTTTGTTCACATCATATCATGACCCCCGGGGTAAGGGTGGGGCCAAAATGTCCGATCAAAGTTTAACAAAGGAATATATAGGAAAAGTCTTTAAAAATCTTCTTCTTTAGAACCACTGGACCAAGAATGATAAAACTTATGTGGAATCATCCTAAGGTAGTGAAGATTCAAGTTTACTCAAATCATGACCCCCGGGGGTAGGGTGGGGCCAAAATGGCTGATCAAAGTTTAACATAGGAATATATAGGAAAAATCTTTAAACATCTTCTTCTCAAGAACCACTGGGCCAGGAAAGATGAAACTTATGTGGAATCATCCTCAGGTAGTGTAGATTAAAGTTTGCTCAAACCATGACCCCCAGGGGAAGGAATGGCCGATCAAAGTTTTACATAGGAATATATAGAAAAAATCCTCTTCTCAAGAACCATTGAGACAGGAAAGATGAAACTCCTGTGGAAACATCCCCGGGCAATGTAGATTCAAGTTTGTTCACAACAAGACCCCCAGGGGTAGTGTTGGGGAAATGGCCAATAAAAGTTTTACATAGGAATATATAGAGAAACCTTTTAAAATCTTTTTTTCAAAGCCACCCTTAGTGATATTTATATGGAATCATCCTTAGGTTGTGTAGATTCAAGTTTGTACAGATCATGACCCCCTCGGGGGTTAAAATTCAAGCCCCCCCCCCCTTTCTCAGTAAACTTTCAGTTCTGATATGATCTGGTAAATGTGCTTTTTCCTAGCCAATTGCTCAGGTGAGCGATGTGGCCCCTGGGCCTCTTGTTTGGGAAATATTCTTCTTTGTTTGGATGACTGAATAATTATATGGCCAATTCAGGAATTTTTCACTTATACAGAGACGTTAACTAACATATGCAGGTCAACAGTTTCAAATTTTACCAAATGAGAACTTATGGACATTTAGCAGTGAGGAATTTTTATTGTGCCGACGCCCGTCATGATATTGGACTTTGGTTTTTAGGGTCTCATCCATAAGACCTGTAACTTTCATTTCAAAGTGCCGGCACTTGGTAAAGTTAAAGCTGCTACCTATTCTAATCAAGTCAGACTAGTTCTAGTTGCAGTCGTGATTCGGACCTATCCAATTTTCGACAGGTATCATTCTATCTCATATGTTTGGTCATTGTTTTATACCAAATTTGATTGTGGAATGCCTAGTCTGCCGAAAATATGCACAGAAATCACGGCGTGTGTGTCATGCCGACAGGGGATTTATACTCCTCCTAGGCACCTCTGATCCCATCTCCGATGTTTTCAGTAGTTTTAATGCTGTGGTAATATAAACTGTATATTAAAAAGAATTTAGTAAAATATAGAAACATATTTTTTTAGCTTACAAAGTAACTAATTCATTTATTACTTTTCAGATTACCAAGTTTAATGAATCTACTCATAGGAAAAATTAAGTATAGCGAAGGAGAACATTTTTCTTTTGACAATGTTATATTTAATTTGTACATTACATTTCAGAGATATAAAAGACAAATAGCTCCAAAGACCTTTACGTACGAAGAAGCTGAAACCAAATGTTTATCCGTGTTTGAGAAGTCAACGGCATACAATACATGCATAGAATACGTAACTGATATGGACAACTCCTCGTTGAAAAATTGTATATCAGACTTGCAAGTACGTTGATTTCTCTTAATTTTTTTCGGTTAATTTATTGACTGTTTATCTCATAACCTTGATGTTTGACCCCAATCAGTAAGTCCATGAAATCAAAGCAATGGACAGTGGACAATGTTTTTTAAGGTAGTCCGATCCTCAGCTTCTGAAAATCAGGCATTGTGTGATTGAAAATGCTCACAGAGGTGTCTCTCAATTTTAGATGTAACTCTATATGCATTTACCCACGGTGTTTCTCAAAACTTCACCTTCACAGTTAATCATATATTATAGGGAAATTAGTAAATCTCAGTTGAATTTTTAGGAAATGCAAATAAAACTACATACTACGTATTTTTTTTTATTGAAAATTCGCCAACAAACACATTTTAGGAATAATAATATCATAGGTATATATATCAAGGCTTTTGAAGAAAATTGCTTGATTTTTATACTAACTTGGTTCTTTGATTTCTCTTTTATACTTGGATTATTTTAAAATGCATAGTGTATAAAGTGTTTCCTTTTATTGAAAACGCCATTAATCACTTCATAATTTCATATTATGCTAATCAACATTGAAAATTACGAAAGAATAAATTCAAGATAATTTTTGAGGTACAAATATCAGCTTTTAAAAAACCATTTTTATAAACTTCAAATCACATTAAGAGGCAACAAATGAAAACTGTTGCACATAAAAATGCAATTTCAAGCTTTGTTTTGAGACTTTTTGAATTTAATTATATACCGGTATTAAAGAAAGAGTTATCCTTCCTGGCTGAGGGTCTTTAAATTGCTTTAATTTGTTTTATCTTCACGTGAGGTGTGGATAGAAATGAATCTGTAGACGTCTTTAGAGACACGTATTTAATGGAACGTTAGGGTAGTCGCAGATCAAAAGAAGAGTTTGATGTTTCATACAATGATGTTAATTGTTTTCAGGTACAACGATATATACAGCACAATGTAGAACAATATTTGGAAGCTGCATATTGACTTCCAATTTGCCATTAATTGCATTGAAAATTAGCCACACAGCAAAATATATAAGATTTTCCATTTTTTAAATAGGGAATCCCCACTGTTCTGAAAAATTGCCTCCTTGAAACAGAATAATTTTTATATATGCACAAAGAGGCATATTTTTTTCCTTCAAAACTGACATTTCCGATTTTTGTTTCAAAGAGGCATACATTTGTAGTTTTTAAAAACGCAATAATTGAATAAAAAAATTATCCAATCCATAGGAAATGCGAAATGTGTATATAAAATAACGGACTGGTAATAGTGTCCGAAATGGTCTAATTGATATACTGATGGACTTCAAATTCTGCTTAATACTTTTACCTGAGTCGGGTACGAATCCTGAAATGGGTCATTTTTGCATTTTTTCCCTTCATTTGTTCATATGTAATGTGATTGCAATGAGATATATCTCTTTTAAGAGAGAGAGAGGGGAGGGGGGGGGGAGAATTTCAAGAAGTTAATAAGTAATATATTAATAAATGTCATAATGCTTTATTTAATTTTGTCTTGGAAAATAAAGTATTGCTTTAAATAATTTATTTTTTTAACAGTTTACTCATTTTGATTCATTTTTGGTCTGTTATTTAGTGGCCAAGATTTGATTTGAAACAAATGGAATGTCTTGGGTGTACATGTAGCTCCAACAGTGTGATTATGGGACAAAGTTTCATTTTAATGAAAAAATATTTTTGCACGATGTATAGCTTTTCAAATGCTGTGCAAGATACACTGACTAATAAGGAGCATTCTTTATTCAAATCAATCTAATATCTCAGGAATATTGATGTTCTATTGCCAATACTATAAAAAATTACATGTACTTTAAATAAGTAATTTACTATAGTAAGTTTACTCTAGACATCTGTACTCAGTGTATTCATACTCATTCAATCTCTTAACGTAAAATACTTTTATTGTTTTAGAATTTTATCATGCATCAAATTTTATTCCTATCAGCTTCATACCTCGACCTCTTTTACATTTGAAACTCATGCTAGTGTTGTTTGTGAAAATCAATGCTAGGAATTAAAAATGTTGAAATTAAGAGCAGATGACTATTTTTCTTTAAGGGAAATATTATGTAGTTCTAGTTGTTATACGTTTTAAACATTTTCCCTTCAATTTTAGAAGTTTATGGTTATATTCATAGAAGACTAAGTTTTTTTTCTACTATAACATTGTTAGTTAACTGGTATGATGGGATTTATAAACATACACCTCGAAGAGGTGCTGGAGACTTGTTCAACGTTCATTCTATTGAATTCCACATTTCAAGACGTGAATCCCGAAGTCACCTACCAAATACAGACCCTTTGTCCAAGGAACTGCAGTGGAAATGGTGTTTGCAATAAAGGTTAACCAATACTGATAAAACATTCATAATTTTTGGTTAAATTATCCAGAATTACCCACTGTAATCTAGTGTATCAATCTATTCGATAATAAAGCATATTATTAATGTATATATTCTTTTGACAAATACGAAAAAATAAGCAGTTAGGGCATATTATTTGTTTTATTTGTATGTACGTACAAATGAATTATCTGTAAATTTTTAATCCCAGACCAAGGTTTCACTGTAAACTACAAAAAATGATGAAATTCATTTGCTTGTTTTACTTTCCAAACATTTGTTTAATGACGTTTTAAACATGAAATATTTTATTTTAGGTAACTGTACGTGCTACACCGGTTATGCTGGTAGTGATTGTTCCTTTGATTTGTCTGGTCCGCCTGAAATCTCTCACATCTCAGATTTCGGATTCTGTGACAAATCTAAAGAAAGCTGTGATGAGATCACAATCTATGGGAAATATTTCATAGAATATATGAACACGCTCTGTTACATGACAAGGCTGTTGGTAACGATATATATTTGAAATTATATACTGTTATTTATTGTTATCCTTCTGAAAGAAAGGTCTTCAAATAAAAACCATGAAAACTGCCCTAGCAATATTATATTATTTTGAATTTAAATTATTTTTTTTTCCATTTTCTGATATTTTATGCATTATAACACAATGTTTTCCGAATACACATGTATCCTAATTATAATTAGAATTCATACGTGTATTTTTTAAAGTATGATGCGGACGGAAAACTGATAACGACGGAGCTCTTTCAAACGACGCTAGAGGAAAGAACATTGTTTGAGGGATACTGCTCTCTTCAATATAGCAACACAGCAACATGGGTGTCATTTTTTCAATTCAATGTATCTCATGATGGACAGAATTTTACAGAAACTTTCGATGTATATACGTTTCAATCCATGTGCCAGGAATACCATAATGATAGTGGGAAAATATATTACACATTTAAGGTAAACTGTAGTACTTAATTTGTAGAATGAATGGTCAATGTTGTAACTCTATTTTTTGACAACTCGTGTATTGTGGTTGAAGTTTATATTCATTTTTTTAAATTATTTAATGATAAAACCTTATCTGAATGTCCGCATCGATCAACCTTACGGATAGGATTTTGAACATCCACACAAAAAATCGGTAATATTTGTATTTTGCACACCATTGACTGTGGACCCATGGGAAGTGGCCGAAAAAAACAAGATTAAAAAATATAAATCTACTGAAAAGGGATCACATATTCAAAGTTTAAGGCAAGATTTCGGAAACATGAAATCCGTGTTCGACATGATTGACTCTATGTGTACATGATGTATTAATCAAAATGATAATATGATGAAGATAACACACAGTGATAAATCTCAGGGGAAAAAAATACAATATCGGACCCCAGAAATTGTAAAGTTGGGATCAGATGCCACGGGGAAGTAAGCAGCTGTTGTAGATCAGCCTTGATAATATTAGTTTATCTAATAATATTTACATTTCCAAATAATTTTCCTTAAGATTCTTTGCAAATAGGAGCATTGTTCATTTTCTCATGAACAATTGCGTTGCAAGTCTCCATTGTCATGTCACAATACCACGCTTGATGTAAAACTATATTGCAAACTGTTTTGCTTTAAAAAAATAACAGTTGAATGGCGTAAATTTGTGGTTACTCATCAGAAAAATAATGTAAATATAAGAAATGAATTTAATTTTTGAAGATTCATGAGATATATGAACTAAAACGCTTCACGCCTGCACATTTATCATGAAGCGCTAACGCGCTTCATGAAATATGGCAGCGTGAAGCGTCGTAGTTCATGACCTCGTGAATCTTCAAAAATTAAATTCATTTTTTAAATATTTTTGGTAAGAAAAACATATTAACATGATATGAAAGATATATATTTAATGGTATTGATCTGTTCATAGGAAGGGTTTTGTTTTATTGATGGACTATGTATCCCCGATAGAGCAACAAATCCGGAGTATCTATGCGATATCTGCAATGTTGCAATAAACAGATTTAGATGGACATATAATGAAGGTAAATAAAGGACATCTTAAATCTCTAAATGTGGATTAATACTATTTGAAGCATGCACATTAGAGTACACTTTTTGGCAAATATTTCAGATTTTCTTATTCTGGAAGAAATGCAATTTCTATACTAAAGATTAAAATTTGTAAAATTTATAAGATGAATTAATTTACCAAATCTGTCATTATTTCTTAAATGTCACGCGTTGTATGTATGTCGTAATGGTCATTAAATCTTTTTTGTATTGGTTTTTCACATTTACATGTACACTCTTAACAAGAATGCAGTGTATTTTGTTTTTAATTTTTAAAGAGGTTTGCACTGTATAAGGAAAATTGATTAAGTATTTTTTTTCCAAATATATATATTGATACATTGATGAATGGTTTTTGAACAGTATTAGCACACTACAGCTTCATTTACATTGAAATTTAAAAAAAATCAAAACAAGACAAAAACAAGAGTAAAACAATTGATCAGATAACGATAAAAGTAAATCAATACAATATCTAACAAAAATGTGCGATGTATAATTTTATATTTTAGGGCTATGTCTAATTGATGGAAGGTGTATTGCAAGCGGAGAGAGGGATAAATCAAATTTTTGTAGATTTTGCAATCCTGCATCCAGCAATACTTCTTGGTCTCTTTATGAAGGTAAAGTAACTTTCAATTCAGTATTTAATGTTTTTATGAGTTTAAAAGGTTAATCCTACATACGTATGTTTTTAAACACATTTTACCGATTGTATTGGATTTTTTTATGACCATGAACAAAGTACAGAAGAATGAAAAGAAATGTTTTAGAATTAAAAGTAGACCAGTTTGAAAAATATCTTAGATTTTAATCTGAAAGTCAAATCAACATAATAAAAATACGTGCAATAATAGGAGAAATGAAAGTTGAAATTGTGTAGTACCTAAAGACCAAAGATCATAGAAATATCCGTATGAATAGATAATTTTGTGGTGCAAAATGCATTTTTTGTAGAGTCCTGCTTTATTGATAATAGATGTTACTTCAAACGAGAATCAAGGCAGAATAATAAATGCGAAATATGTAACCCAGACAAAAATCAGAATAACTGGACACTTAACGAAGGTATGTAAAATATAAATAGATCTCATGATAAACCATTTGTGAACAGAAACAAGAAAAGGTGGTATTTTCTTGACATCGGATATTTCTCAGGATGTCAGCAAACGATAATATTTGAATTTTTTCAAGCATGGTAGAACTTCAGATCTGAAGTAAATGGGTTTTTTTTCGTAGTATTTTTTCTAAAAAAAAAACTTAAACCATATTTAATTGCAATTTTTGGTCAATAACACAAGAAGTTAAATACTTTAATTAAATATAAAAAAAAGGTTTTAAAATTGTAATTATTCAATATTTGTTAAAAAAATATAGCGATTTTGCAGTTTAATCAAAGTACAAAGTTTCATTAATTTACCCAACCTTCGTAATATCTTTTATATTTCAGTGAATATTTGCAATCAAGTTAACTACACGTTTTTCCCCCGTTTTGACGCATCATTTTATCAACCATCACATATTGTGCAGATTGTTATGCATTCATTTATGAAACCTTTTTTTTAAAATCGACGAACGATTATTTCTTTACTAGAATGTATAACGACTCAACATCCAAACACAGACACAAGTACAGAATCCACAAAAGAATCAACAACACCTGTCATAGAAACCAGACAATCAGCGGAATCAACGACAATAGGACAATCAACAGATTCAAAATGGCTGACATCTTCGTCAACTAGAGAACAAATGGCAACCACAGCATCAACTTCGTCTGAAGCAGAACACTCGACTGATCCGCTGTCTGATACCGATATTATTATCATCTTATGTACTTCAGGTTTTATCATTGTCGTGGTCATCATCATTGCTTTTGTTGTCTATCACAGTCGAATGTGAGTAACTTGACCATTCTCGTACTTTTTACAGAATTTGTCAACCTTGTGTTTTGTGCAGAGTTTTGTCATTTTATCATTACGAAGAGTTGGGCATTTAAACTCCCAGTACATGTAATACGAGACGTAATGAACAATTGGAAGGCGTTTGTAAGGAAAATTTTTCTTGTTTTCTATAATCAATGATTGAAAATTTATTTGCGACGACTTTTTTTCGCGATTTACTAGGGGTTAACTAGTTGGCGACGATTAAGTTTTGCAATCCGACCTTTTTCAATCTGTTGTAAATAGACAGAGAGACGTTAAGTATCGATTCGTGGCGAGAAATATTCGCAATGACGAGGCTGTCGCGAACGTCGCAAAATTTTCCCGCACGGGAATTAGAGTTGGTTTTGGTTTACAGCATACTGGTATAAGCTCGGTTGGGGCAGTTTTTTTATTAACCGCTTCGTTGTTTATAAAGCGTAAACTCCCCCGACCCAGTTATACAGTATAACTTGGGTTGCTATTTAATTCATTCCTTATGCTTTGTGAGTAATTACAAGGAAGTCAATTTATTTTGCAGGCGAACAAAAGATTCCAAGACAAGATGGACTATTCCAAATATTACAAGTACATCAAAAGAACTTCCTGGAATATCGCTGATGAGCTACACGAAGAATTAAAAAAAAAACATTTTATGATTTTTTTTTTCATACTGAATATATAAGATGATAGCCAAAATAAAAAAAAGAATATTTCTAAAGAATGGTAAATGAATGCCAAACTCAAAAACCATCATCAGAAAAGGTGTTCTTTTAATACATTATTAAATCATTCAAAGGATTTATTGCTCTAGAGGAAAGCTAAGGATTTGAAATTGTGTAACTTCTTTTAGGACTCCAAGTCCTCTAATGAATTAAAGTATAGCTTCTTTTTAATTTAACATTATGAAATTTGATGAAAGGATGTTCCGTTTTTTGAAATTGTTTTAATTCATCTGATCTAAGCTTCTTTCTCGTCAATGAGACATAACTGTTATTGGATTTTCCTCGTATAACATGTTTACAGATTACACATATACCTAGACAAAATTTCAAAAGGAATATCATAAAGGCAGGTACTTCAAACTTCAAAATATGATAATCTTATCTTAGAGCTGCAAGATCATGCCCCAGGATTATGAAACATCTTATGCTTAAGGAGGCTAGGGGGGTAACAAATTAACCAGCCGATTTATGTTTAAGTTAATATTTTAGATATGATATCTTAAGCTGTCAACTTTCATTCGCCAAAGAAAAATTTCATACATCTTAGATTTAAAATTTCATAATTTTTTATATCTTGATATGGAGCTCTTCTTTTAAAGGAGGTCAAAATAGTCTGAAATTGGCCATAACCTCCCAGCCCCTTTAAGTCAAAATCTTTGATCACGCAGACAAAAATTAAAATATTTGTCAATATTGATTGACAAAACTATTATCAATTGCAACATTTAAATACCAGTTTAATAATTAATAAACATTTTATAGATGATTGAAAATCCGATTTAGTCTTAAGTTTGTTTCATGATCCTCGGGCCAGGTGAGTTTTTTTTACTCGAGGAGAAAAACACAAACTGACCTTACTGTTGTTATCACTTGTTAAATGCATAATGAATGTCATGTAATTAAACAATTAAGATTTGTCATCAAACATGTTTTTTTCTCGATATAAACGCCTACATATAATGTATATACTTTTAATTATTAAATTGTAAAATTTCTTCTCTTGTTGTCTGTGTTTATACCATTCCTAAAAAAAACCCTGATCTTATAGTTCCCTTTACGCCTATAATACACATGTTGATATTAAATATACTTCCATGTAACGTTTTAGTTTTGATTGTCATAATTTTTCAATTTTCTGGAAAAAAATATTAATATATACATCTTGATTATTTTTAAACTGATTTGGAGAAGTTGTACACTTATCACTATAAATAAAAAAAATATTGTTAGCCGGACTTTTATTTTAGACCTATACAGGACTAATATTCTATGCTATGCTAAGTAAGAGTCACAAAAATCTTTATATTGGTATCATAACATTAAAAGACTTTCTGGAATGATAAAAGCCTTATGTTTTGTTTCTTCATCTAGGTATGATTCAACTAGTTTTATGCTTAATTATAGTTTGATTATATGATTATCATATTCAAAGACTTAAATTTTTATAAATTATAAATAATGTAAAGTCGAACATATGGTTTTGTCTCCTATTATATTATAGAAGAGAGAAAATTAAAAAAAAATATTTTAAATACTTTAATTAAGAAAAAACAACATATAAATAACATAAACCAAGTTGTAGTGTCAAGAAATGACGGAATGAATGATGCAATCATTCATAACGTCAGTTGAGTATTTTAGATGACGTTTGATATTTGCCTTCCCGGTGATGGCCTTCCTCCTCTAAAAGTTGCCTGTCTCTGAAACTGCCTCATAGCTGCTTGTATCGTCCCAAGTGGATTGTTTTGAGCTGTTTGGAGGTTTGGAGTATTGGGAAGTTGAATTCCCGCCTGAGAAGGGGCGTTTCGAGGCCCTGCTTGGAAGGCAGCAAAGTCGGTTTGAAGTCTTTGTAA
>NW_026918054.1:0-14078 GCF_032062105.1 Saccostrea cuccullata | reverse complement strand
TCAAATGTACCTGCAAAATTTTACCAAAAGACGTTCCTTAGAAAGCAAAATACACACAATGTCTCAAGAATTTTCGAACAACCCTCGTATGTCAAAAAACCAATTCCTAATCCATAGAGTAACTATCAATGCTAAAAATGTTTGGTTATTAAACATTATTAATTAAACTGTGTCAGTAACATTTAGACTTTTTCTTCTTCAGCATCCAGATGATAAAAACAATGATTACAACCAACACAGGCATAGCCACGCCTATCCCGACGTAGATATAAGTCATAGAGGAGGAACTTTTTGTTGAGGTATCTCTCTGAAGATCAGCAAGATGTCTTGTTGTGCTTCCATTTTCGTTTGATGGTGGGGCATCGGTCATTGCTTGGCCGTACAAATCTGTTTTAGGGATTAAAATTGGATTTCCAGTTTGGTCGGTTACCACGTGCACGTTACTCCGTCTTTGTAAATGCTTTCTTAAAAAAATCCGTTCTTGTTAAATGATATCTTCTTCTGGACATTTTCAAAATTATTTTCCGCATTGAAGTGTTTGATATTTTTTTCTTGCTGTTGAGCCTTGAAAAAAAATAAATGAATTTAAGTTTACTTAAAAATTTTTATTGTAATCAATAAGTGTCCTCCTTGAATGTGAAAGTCTGAAATTCTGTATAGCTGTGCTTTGTAATGGTAATTTTGTTCCATGTCTTACCGTGGTAGGAGAGGCAGAGATTGACCAATCAAAATCTAACAAATGAAATTCTGACCATGCGGTGCGTTACTCTGCCTTTTCTCCCATCTACATCCTTGGAGGACGGACGTTGTTTCATAGTTTGTTATTTATTTTATCAAGATTTTGGTGAGTAAAATTATTTCATTATGTCTTCTATGAGTAAAACTTCAGTTGTCATTCTTGGACACTCAATTGTGCGTCGTTTTCATGAATTCTTGAAATATGGTGACATTAGGTATTCTGCGAGCCTTGGTCTTGGAGAAACGCATTCCGTTTTGTACAGGGGAGTGGGTGGAAGAAAGGTTCGTGATGTAATATCTAAGGATATGGAGAGAGTGTTTGCTTTAGGTCCAGATGTAGTTGTTCTAATGATTGGGGAGAACGATATTAGTCCTAGTACCGATGCTACCTTGTTAGCTGCAGAAATTGAATCTGTGGTATCGGTAATGCATCGCCGCTATAAAGTTGCAAAAATAATTGTTTGTAAATTATTGCCACGATTTGGTGTTTGTTTTGGGTACAATAATATTGCAGACAAAGTAAACGCAATATTGAGAGATGCATTGCCAGCACTGGGTTACTGCGTATTTTGGGAACATGGGAATTATTCCGTTTCTCCCCGTGAAGGAACTGCAGTCGTAAATATGTTCACGACGGAGTTCATCTGAACAGTCAAGGGAATGTTCATTTATATAGGAGTATAAGGGGAGCTTTAATTTCAGCGAGAAAATAGATATACATCTAAGTTATAAAAGTTTGTCACCATTTTGTTACTTTTATTGTTCGTCAATTTTTAGATAGATATTCTTTGAAATTATACAACATTTTGTTATTTTAACAGTACGATAGGCATTTAGGATGTCTAATAATGTATAACAGCAAATTTGATTGTTTTGTTGTTAGTTTAATTTTTACAGTACTTTAGGCAGATCCTAAGTACAAGTTTCAGGCAGTTTTTTGTACCCATTTCAACCCATTTGGGTTTCTTCATTAAGCGGTTAGCTTCGCTAACAGCTTTATGGCATGTGTCCGATTTTTCTCGACACCGGAAACTTCCATAAGGCGCTACCTATCGACAACGGAAACTTCAACAAAGCCTGTAATTAGTACCTATGATTTGTTTCTAACACATATAACATATGTTAAATAAAATCAAGACTATCAAAACAACATAATCTTTCGGTTTTTTATTTTTTTTGATTTTGTTTGTCAATGAAATAAATTTATAATTGTTGTATTAAAAAAAGTTTATGTATAGGAGCATTTGGTGTCGAAATTAAATTTCCGTGACATCAGCTGATGGCGATCGGGCCCTGTGACGAAATTCGAAGTCAGCATGAAGTTTAGCTGATAATATTATCAACGCGTTAGATTTAAACTTTAGGAAGAAATGTATATCATATTTGAACCCAATGCTACACGAAAACCAGTAGGCATTTCCGATTTATGTGTTAAATTGAAGCCTGAATCGAACAGACGGTCAAAATGGCGTTGGACACCTTGTGTATTTATATATAGAGGGGTTAGAATGTTTCGATATTTGGCTAATTTAGAGACTTACTGATAAAAATTTCAGGTGCCTGTGATTAATTATAAGGCACCCCTCATAAACAATAAATATTTGACCGAATTAAGCTATTGGGCACAGGGAGGACGGGTTAATTACTGGCTAAAGGGGTTGATGGTTATTACCGACTGCAAAACATTCGGAGAATCTCTGATCGAGTTTCATTTTCCAAAATATTAAGGCATCTCTTTAATTAACTTAAGTAATACTAGTACACAAAGAAAGCCTTTATATAAAAATACTGAATACATCTGTAAGTTGTACAGTTATGGATTACTTCCATAATGAAACGTTTGTTTTCTTCTCCTTTTTTTCTAAATTGAAATTATTTAAAAGATGATAAAAACTTTGTTTCCAGGGATAAATTCTATACTCAGTCTAATTATTACAAACGATTTTAAACGATCACATTTTTATTTTAAAAAAAAATAATGGGAGCCTGAAAATACTAAAATTAATTTTAAAAAATGGGAAAAAAAAATTTAATCGGCATTCGATCCTTTTCTAAAAATCAGCCGATATAAAATATGCACAGAAAAAAAGAGGCATGAAAAATCTTGACGATAAGCACAAATTGAAAATTATATCTAATGAATGATTATTTTTGAAAGTTTGCTAAATTCCTATGCAAGGTATAAGTTGTAAAAATACTTCATAAATTTGAATTTGTCCAATTTGTCAATTATCATTTTGAGCCTTTGAGAAGAAATAAAAATTAAAATACAGATGCTTACAGACATATTGATAGAAATTCGCATACTTGTTTTTATTAAAAAAACAAAAAACAAAAAAACAATGTATTGCTTATGCGACATATTGAAGAAAGTGACAATGATACCTAGGTTCTGTAATTCTTGCAATGGACAATTAAATTGTTTGTTATACACTGACTTTTAGTGAACCTTTGAATTTTTAAAATACTAGTATTGATGGATTAAACAACAACTTTCCTTTTCACACAGTTTTTTTTTTTTTTTTTTTTTTTTTTATACAATATTTCATAAAAATATTTGCCAAATACTCAGTATATGTTCGTTTATACATATCGTGCAAGGCTCTTTTTTAAATAATTGTCATACACCATTTACTTATTCGAACATTTAATTGTATGAAAAGTCAATAATGTACATTTCTTAAAACTTTATTATCTTGTTTACTTGTCTTTCTTACTGTGAGAGAAATATTTCATAATATTAATAAACAGATATACTCAGTATCTGTATCAAAATACAGAATGAACAGTGATCGGTCTCAAAAGAAAAACGGATCCTTGAAAGTTCCGGTGCCTAGGAGAAGTAAGCATCCCCAATGACAGGTCACACCTGCTGACCCGCAGTGAGCCTACGAAACTGAAGCTCTCTGAAATTAATTAATTCTCTGCTCGTCCATCCGTTTTTCTCAGACCAGCCAGCTAAAGATCTATGTACAGTACTCCAAATCAATTAATCTGAAGAATTTGAATTATCATTTTATTTTATTTTCGAGTTGTTTGCTATAGTAGCCTTTACAGTTACCTAATTTCAGAATCAATAGAGCATGAAAGCCAATTAAATTTGCAACATCAACATAATTTTTTTTTCGTTCTGAGCACTTTTGGACGCCACCATTGGAGACAATTAGGGAGAAATTTTTGAAATTGAACTTCCTGTCTTTCAAACTGAAAATCTCAGGTTGATATTTTGAAACAAACATTTGTGACATCAGTCTGGGATGTTATTGGTTATACCATTTAGTTAAGTACTACAAAATTCAGTGTGTCTGCTTCTTAGCTGATGACACTGGAAAAAAGATATGCATGCCTACTTTAATATCATCATTCAATGCATTTTTTGTTATTTTACACTGTACATATTCGATGAAAGCATGCTAACCGCTTTTCAGTACTTTCAGTACTTTGATTTTAGTTTAGGCTTTTACCATGCAGATGGCGATTTTTTCCATCGTTTTTTATTTGATATCTAGGAATGTATTTTAAAGCATTCCAGATTTATCCTTTTTCTGTGAAGTAAATTCGTTGGAAGAATGTCTGCCAATTAGTTTGTTTCGGTATTAGTTGATTACTAAAATATTGTGAATTTTTACAGTACTTTAGGCAAGTCCTAAGTACAAGTTTCAGGCAGTCTTTTGTACTTGCCAAGTTTTAACCCGTTCGGGTTTTTTGCATTTTAGTTTCAGCTTTTACCCTGCAGATGGCGATTTTTTCCATCGTTTTTATTTAATGTCTATGAATGTATATATATTTCAATGCATTCCAGATCGACTTATCCTTTTTCTGTGAAGGAAAATCGTTGGAAATTGTCTACCAGTTTGTTTGTTTCGGTATGAGTTGATTACTAAAATATTGTGAATTTTTACAGTACTTTAGGCAAGTCCTAAGTACAAGTTTCAGGCAGTCTTTTGTACTTGCCAAGTTTGTACCCATGCGGGTCTTTTCATTTTAGTTTCAACTTTTACCCCGGCGATTTATTTTCCATCGCTTGTTTATTTGATTAGTCTAGAAATGCATGTTGATGCGTTCCAGATTTATCCTTTTTCTGTATAAAAAGAAAACAATTCGTTGGAAAAATATCTGCCAATTTGTTTGTTTTGGTATTAGTTGATTACTAAAATATTGTGAATTTTTACAGTACTTTAGGCAAGTCCTAGGTACAAGTTTCAGGCAGTCTTTTGTACTTGACATTTAGCCGTTTTGGTTTTTAATTCATGTTAGGCCCACTTTTATCTTGATGATTTTTATATCGATTTCACTTCAAGTTGATTTACCTAATCATTTTCGATTCAATGGTCCAGATTATGGAGAATTTAAAAAAAAAATCCGCATTTCACTTTTGAAGGTTGTATTTGCTATCCCCTTGATATAATATTGAGTCTTGTACAAATAGTTGTTTTTCATTTTTCATTTATTAAGATTTAATTGTTCTGCAACTGCGCTTAGATACATTACAAGCCTTCAAGTACCTCGTTTGTAGTAGTGATGAAAACAATTAACAACAGCCGAACAGGTAGTTATCTGTGGGAAAGGCACTACAGCCTTCTTGGGAATTTGACACGGTGCGAGGGGTGTCGGCCCATGAAAATTCAAGGAAACTTCAATGCACTAAACAAGTAGTATGTAAAAAATTTGCATATATGTTTAAATAATGTCTTACATCTGTCTTTTTAGTTTTATGGACTTACCTAGAATCAGCAGAATAATAAACAGAATGATTAGGGCTGGTTTGATATATAATACCATTTCTGTAAAAAAAAAAACCAAAAACAAACGTATCTGTTAGTTTAATTAAGAAATAAATAACAAGTTTATAAACTTCAATGGGAATTGAAGTGGGTCGGTCACGTGATCAAATCCTGTGAAGGCCGAAGGCCTTCTCAGAAGATTTGATCACGTACCGACCCACTTCAATTCCCAGCTGAAGTTTCTAAAATTGTTATTTATTACTTATATATACATTTGAGACAACAATTTAATACTTTCGAATTTGAATTATTGCACTAACCGTCCGTCGCAGATTTTGAAAAAATCGGCTTGCATGGCGGTTACGCTTCAATTCATTAGGCTAAGGAATCTATTTCGAAGGGAATATTTTGTGAAAGGCTACTTGTGATCAGTAATAGTGAACAGATTGTTGTCTGGGAATATTTTTATTAGTGAAAATTGATAATCGATGCTGAAAAGACACAAGAAACACTTCCGAAGTTTGATGATAAAAAGTTGGAGGAATTTCGGTCGCCGGAAAGGGATGGGTGGATCCGATGGATTGAGACACTTGTCCGAGCCAATTAATTTGCAATTTGATCAAAAACATTCTACGATTTCAGTAACTAAATGCACACTTATCGTAAAACACTGATTCACGGAGACATTGCATGGCGACAGCTTTACATTGAAATACGAAAACGCCGGGGTGTTTGGCAGCTGTTCTTGGCATGATTGCTATCATAAGGATATTTTCCAATATATTTACACATTAATCGTGAGTAGAATTTAAAGATGAAATAAAAGTTTATCATGAAAATTTAACCAAAGGTCTACCCAGAAAATAAGGATGAACGTTAGAGACTGTGCAGCTGACAAAGTGAAGAAAAATGTAACCAAACGCTAGTTTTTCTCTATGTACACAGGTTGAATCGATAGCCAAAAAACTGTATGAAATACCTGACCTGTTTAAATTGTTAATAAAATAATTATCATTTTACTTGATTATTTTGTTCATTTTTATACATGAAAAGCAAGTAGAGCAGGTCATTTTATAATTTATGTACCCGTAGATATTATTGCGCCGTGTGATTAGGTCACGTATTGACCTCTGACCTCTGACAAACTTCATACAGAATTGAATTGAAGATATTTTCTCTCTGCATGTTTATATAATGGAGAGATACCACAAATGTATATATTGATCAATAAAATACTAAATACACGTTAACAATATTTCTGTGTACATCGTTTTACAATAAAACAAGGTTATGACGAACACACTTTCAAGGGATTGACGCTTACAACGAGCGAAGTGCTTTTCAATCCCCATGGCTTTGAAATATATTGTAAACTTAATGGACATAACTTCTTCATAACAAATGTCAAAGAGAGTAAAAAATCTTGAATCTTGAATCTTGAATATAGTCCGTTCCCCATTCATTTGACCCAATTATTTCAGGTAGAATGTAGGCAATCCTTTAGTTTTTGGCAAACCCTTTTGTGTTCCGAAGAGTATAAGGAAACCTTATGTGAACATAACAATACCAAATACCTATATGTCATTCCTTTAAACGATAACTCAGAAATCGGGACTTTTTTCTCGCTGTTTACACTTGAGTTACGTGTCTTTAAAAAACAGCACCTTACATATCAAATATTAACACATTTTTAAAGGTTGAATTTGATGTACTTATAGGTAACAATCTTCTTTTTTTTTTTATTTTCGAGTACATGGATTGTATGCTCCTCCGTGACACCTGATCCTATCTCGGAAGTCAATGTTTGCTCTGTTTCTGACTTGTTTTGTTGAAATGGCCTTTTTAGGCATGATTACTGTTTGATATCTTCATACTTTTATTTCTTATTGGAATTTTTGGTGGTCTCTGTAGTTTAATTTTAACAAGTCTATATGATCACATGAATGTAGGTGCTAAATATGTCGTAAAATAAGAAAATCAGAGATCCGTTAAACACTTGTCAGTCTTTAATTTAATATCAAATAATTAATTGCAGTTGATGTTACCACATCATTAAAAGATGATATATCCTAAAATGTATCATGGCTCCCTACTTTACCCACAATAAGCAAGGCAAAAGCAACACCCTACAACATGGGATTAGTTTGTACAATGGGACTAGATCGACTACGTTGTTTGCAAGTGTTGGAGACGTTATTCGATGACATCTCTAACCAACTAAATGGAATATTAGATAGAAACCGTAGAGTCTTCTCAGAATTGATGGTTTTACATATGTACTATTTAATCTGACGACTCGTATCTGGCAAATCGAATTGTTGAACATCACATACTTTGCACACAAAAGCTGGTCAATTTTTTTTCAAAAGAACAGATTATCAAATGTCAAATGCTGAGGAAGTTTATAATAAGATTATATTTTTAAAACTCTTTAACGCTCGTTTTACATGTACCTCAAGTATACATACGTTAAGTTGCAGGCCACAAACATATAAATTATTACATTTTCTCCTCCCACTTTACTCTCCCTAATACGAGGTAAATTATTGACAAGCAAATTGATGAAACAAGAACATCAGCAGTCTCGTTTAAAGTCACCATTTCGTAAGTTCTTTGGTCGATACAATGACCTTGTCAGCAAATACAATTTATCATTGTGTGAAATGCTGACTGACTTTTACATACTAATTGTTAGTCCACTATTTATACACAGAATTGACGACGGACTTTCCCGTTATTTCACGATCATAACAATGAGCACACGGCGGGTGTGACCGGTCAGCAGGGGATGGTCACTCCTCTATGGCACCTGATTCCACCTCTGATGTTTCGGAGGTCCGTATTTGCTCTGCTCCTATTTTGTATTGTTTTATGGTTTTTGATATTGAATACTGTTCGTTATCTCCATATCCTTCTTTCGCAAAAATAGTTACAATACGTAATCAAAATAACGGTTAACATAAGGAAGCCTTAATTTATTATCTAGACAAAGGTTTTTTTACTAATTAGTGAATTGTTAGAAATGCTGTAAATATATTTTCTAAACACAAAAATTATTTAACTTTTATATAATAAATGTTGAAGCTTTAGGCATGTTGTACTTACCATGCTTTCTTTTGATTTTTTTTTAAATGAATAATTAAGCTAACTTACTTCTTACGTATAAGCCCAGTTTCAATATTCCTTAAGGTTTACAGCTGTATATGAAGACGTATCATTCTATGTCTCGAAATGTAATTCCTTTAAATATACAGTTTGTACACGCGTAGGAAATGCTGCATGATTTAAAGCAAACATCGTCAATATTTCAAGAGGTTCCTAAAGGTAAGAATGGTGCCTGAAAATTCCGCGCCTATAAATGTAATTATCCTAATATGCGATAAAAATAATCAAGACTAATGTTTATTATGAAAACCCCCGATTGAAACGCGGGAGGGTATATAGTTATCGGGGTGTCCGTCCGTCTAGCTAGCTGTACGTCCGTCCGTCTGTCTGTACCTCCGTCTGTTACGCTTTGAAGTACCAATTTCTTATCTGCAACTCCTATTATACCACCGAATGAAATTTGATGAGACTTTCAGAGAATTTTTATTACATAATGGCATTGTGTACCTCCTATTTTACTTTTTGATCTGACACATATTTTCGGTTTCCCATATCAAAACATGGACTTTGCCATTATACCTGAATTTATATGGGAGGCAATGGTATTGTTTAGTGAGCTCATTACTCACAGTACCTCTAGTTTATTTAATGATATTAAAATGTTATATAACAAAATATAAAGACCCAATTTTTTTCATATACCTGAGTGTAATACTTAACCTTGAGATGAAAAATTGAATAACGGTTTCAAATGTACTTATAGATAAAAAATAGATGCAATAGAAAAAATAATTTAAAAAGTAAATAAAGAAATCATTATCGCGGGAAAAAACACTGCTAAAATTACCAGAAGGACAACATAATGTTAGTTTTGTCAATGATTTTGATTGGTGAATAAAATGACACTTTTTAGTCAAGGTATTACAAGGTTATTAGTATACTGGTACGTTGTATATGGGTTTAGAATTATCAAGTAAGAGATCAACAGAAAAAAATATTAGAAGTTTACTATTTTGAAAATCAAAATTGAGTTGATTTTTTTTCTAAAAAGGTTTTTTTTATTAGTTCAGATTCCAGATTAACATATGAGAAATAAAGCATTGCTACAAATTGATTATTTTTTTCTAGCAAAACTTAAATAACAAAGTTGCAGATAAAAATTAAAGTTTAGGGAATTTTGAAGGGAAGTTTTTGAGTTATTTACTCATGTCTTAATATTTCAGTAGAATAATTTATTGTACCTTCATCTCGCCAAAGATATCAAACATATTTATCAAGTGCAACATAAAAACTCTGATGTTTTGCATTTAATGTTACTGCGTAAATTGCATTTGTTTCCCAATACTTGAACATCAAATAAAGAATTGTCAGAAAGACAGTATAGTTAGATAAATTCTGTCGTCTTTAATACATATCAGAGTACATAAAATTTACACAAGCGTCGAAATACTTTCCGAAGTGAAGCTCAGTTCCTTCATAATTTCCATTGTTAGTAAATATAAACAGTTAATATGATAAAAATAACGAGGCATCTCAAATTGCATGACCAACGAGATGACTTCTGCTTTTCCATCTTCAAATTTCCTAATTTATGATCATGATGCAGTATTCACATATCATCTGCTTATAATAATTTTTATGTCTTCCATCATTTTCGTTACTCGAGATTTGCTCTAATCAATTTTAAAGCCAGACTCGTAACTCATTAATAAGTTGATGATACAGCAAGATTTTAAAAACCTTGATTGAGGCCACCATTTCGGAAAATCTATGCTCGTTACAATAAATTTGTGAGCATATATAATAACCTATTATTGGGTTGTATTTTGGCAGACTTGTTTTACTGAACATTAGTTTTAAATTTTGAATAAGAAATCGATTAGTGTTCATTTGCTTCGTCGATACGATATTTCCTGGTGAGCTTGAGATAAAAGATACCACAGAGTCTGACACATCTGTTTCATACTTAGATATTTGACTTGAAAAAGACGTTAATGGTAATCTAACAACCAAGCTATATGATAAACGTGATGACTTTAACTTTTCTATCGTCAACTTCCCTAACTTATGCAGCAATATACCTTCATCACCTGCATACGGAGTATATACATCTCAGTTGATTCGATACGCAGGAGCATGCTCTATGTATGGACAGTTTCTAAAACGAGTAAAGTATTGACAAGTAAGTTGATGGACGAAACAGGAATATCAACAGTCTCGTTTAATGCCATCATTTCGTAAGTTCTATGGTCGATACAATGACCTTGTCAGCAAATACAATTTTTCATTGAGTCAAATGCTGACTGACGTTTTTCATATTATTTGTTAGTCCATTATTTATACACTGAATTGACGACGGATTTTTCCGTCATTTCCCGATTATGAAAAGGAGCACACGGCGGATGTGACCAGTCAGCAGGGGATGGTCACTCCTCCATGGCACCTGATCCCACCTCTGATGTTTCGGAGATCCGTGTTTGCTCTGCTCCTATTTTGTATTGTTTTATGGACTTTTAAGCTTGAATACTGTTCGTTATCTCAATATCTTTCTTCAACTTTTTAAGTATCTTCGTATTTTATAATAGCTTTTAGGTTTTCATTTTTATTCACATGACTTGTGATTATATACTGATCATTACCCCGCAAGGATCTCAATCCCAATATTCTTAATTAAGTATATTAAGAAATTTCCCCTATATAGACATATATATAACAGAATATGCAAACTTTTCAAACTTCAGAAAAAATTTAAATCAAGATTAGAAAAAATATTTTCAGATAGTATCCATTTTTTTCTCAGTAACGGATTATCCACGTTGGTATCTAGTAATCTGTTAACCGATTGCCATTTCTAGTTTAACCAATGTTATTTACAATTTATGGTAATTTAAAACAGAAATACATGTACAACTGTCACAGTACTTTATTTTACGCAAAAGGATTTTTTCCTAATTATTCACATTTTATTAGAATTTGGGGACGTTATAGTGTAAGGATTTATTTGTTAAAGATAACAGAAATTGTTCACCTGACATCGTTTACAAATGGGTTATAAATTAAATTATTGAAATGTTGATCAATTGGCTACCGTGTTGAATAGGTAAAGATACTTAACGTGATATATTGTTAATATAAAAATGTGATTACTACTTTTGAAAAAAAAGACAATTTTTATTTATTTATTTATTTTGTTTTATGAAAAAAAATATATGACTATTTTGTTACTTTAATATAAAAAGTGTAAGCGTTCTGAAGGAAAAAATCAATTCTTCGTAATGTAGAATGTCACGACATAAAATGTTGATATCTATTAATACTAATTAAAGCGTCTTCGTGTAAAGACGAGTGAAATAGATATTAAACATCAGGGTTAGTTTTATATATATATATATATATATATATATATATGTATATATATATATAATTGGACCATAACACATGCATACTGGTAAATATGAATACTTATTTTAAATGAAAATGAGGTAAGATAAAGTAATATTCTAAAGATTATATAGAATTATATACATTTATTGCATGATAGTGAGGGAAATATGAAGGCGGAGCCCGAGGGGAATATGATATTTCTTGGCTGAATAAGTCTTCATGTTTCCCGAACGTTCATGCAATGAATTGTTTATTATACCGAAACAAGCAAAACCTTGAATTTGAAATAAACATAAACTTTCAAATTCGGCACCGCTCTCAAATTCACTTTCATTTTTTACATAAAATTACTATAAAATCCTGTGGTCAACACGTTATCATCAATTTTGTGACGTCAACGGAAATATGAAGATTTACGACCCGATCACGTGATAATCTAGAACCAATCAGATAACGCGTACGCGTTGTGTAGAATATCTATAATGAGGTATAATAATAATGTTTATGTTAATATGACGAACAAATTTCGAACGGATAAAAAGTGACAAAAAACATATTAGGCGATAAAAAATTCAAATTTTTCAAGTTCAAACACATTAGTTGAGTTTTTTTTTCAGAAAATTCCAAATAATGCAACCTTTTGGACTTATACCTCCTTCAAAAAACAGGTACTTAGATATTGTCCAAGATACAAATTGTGTTTTTAAATTAGAAGTTAGTGTCTTTACATGGATAGAGTCTCCTTGAATTCCGTTGGGAGCACATTTTGTTACTTTCGGTGTATTTTTTATTCTTACAAAACCTTTTTATTAAATAACAACTTGAAGAGAAATCTTTTGCTGTTGCTTTTAGTTTGACATTTTAATTAAATACTGCTCGTTATCTCCATACATTTGTATGTTTAGTTGATAAGGCTTGATCAAATAACATTTAATGTCAATTGGTTAATTCGCCGTAAACACGAATAAATCACAGAAATTGCAGAACTGTGTTTCGTGTTTAGACGCTTAACTATTTGTAGACCATAATTTACAATATCAATAACATCTCAATTTGTGACAAAAAGGATGTTTGTTTTCAACTTTTGTTCGCCAAATTTTATCTTAAGATAGTGGAATTCTCCGAACTACTTTGAATAAAACATATGAAGATAACGAACATTGTTCAAGATCAAAAGTCCATCAAACAATACAAAATAGAAGCAGAGCAAACACGGACCTCCAAAACATCAGAAGTGGGATCAAGTGCCATGAAGGAGTAAGCATCCTCTGTCGACTGGTCACACCGCTGTGCGCGACTTGTCATTATCGTGGAAGAACGGAAAAAATCTGTCGTCAATATAGTGTATAAATAATGGACTAACAATTGGTATGAAAAACGTCAGTCAGCATTTGACTCAATGATAAATTGTATTTGCTGACAAGGTTATTAGATCGACCATAGAACTTACGAAATGATGACTTTAAACGAGACAGCTGACATTCTTGTTTCATACTTATGTGCTAGTAATTTACCTCGTTGTAGAATTTCTTCTTATGTAGAGCATCTGCTCGCATATCGAATCAACTTATATATACATGTAGATTAACTCCGTATGCAGGTGTTGAAGGTATATTGGTGCATAATTAGGGAAGTTGACGGTAGAAAAGTTAAAGTCATTACGTTTTGCATACAGCTTGGTTTTTTGATTACCATTAAAGCAATATTAGCTGCAACATTAAAGTCGGAATATTTGTTGCAAAATTGTAAATAACTATTTCAATGACAAAAAAATAACGTTAATAAACTCCTGTTGTTCATATTTGCGATGGAAGAACTATTTATAAGTTTTGATTGAATCATAATTACATTATTGTCGCCCTGTACAATAATGATTTCTTGTAATTATTGTATACTGTATTGTATTATTGGATTGTATATAGAAGTCTTTCTTCTGTTATATTTTAGTCTAATTGATCATTAAGATTTAAGTTACATACAATTTTATCATAATAACACATTTTAACGGCAAAGAAAAATTTCAAAAATGCAGCTCATATTGCTTTAACGTCTTTTTTAAGTGAAATATGCAAATATGAAACAGATGTGTCAGACTCTGTGGTATCTTTTATCTGGACAGAAATATCT
>NW_026918053.1:0-136222 GCF_032062105.1 Saccostrea cuccullata | reverse complement strand
TATTAAAAAAAAACCAAATTTTTTAACTATTTTTCATAATTATTAAATTAAAATCAAAAGCAAGTTAAAAAAAATTTAGATTTTATAAGACAAAATTAAGATTGAAAAAAAACTAATGATGTTTAGGGAATATGACGCAAAAACAACCCCGGTACTAGTATCACATGGTCATCTTGGTCAGTGACGTCTATCGAAAAGTATGGAAATGCAAGAAGAAAGTAACAATGGTAATGGGTGAGTGAACATTTTGTTTTATTATTTTATATAAGAATTTTCCAAAGGAGGGGAACAATTTTCCATAAAATTTCAATGTATCCTCAAGCTTGTCACAATGGTTATATCCCAATTCCTATTTTTTTCCCGAAGTTACCTGAAAATCAGACCCTAATCTCAAATAACAAGATTTTCGAGAGATAACTTGTAAGACTCTCATTAGGTCTGAATCTGCTTGCACTTGGATCAAATGCACCAAAACAAAGAAAATGCACTAACCATACATATCCACGATATCATAATGATGAAACCAGAGACATATAATCTCTGATGAAACAAAACAACGAGATTGTATCAGAAAAAGGGAGGTAACTCTTAAAAGAGTTAGAAATTGCTTATATTACGAATTTTAGTAATTTTACGATTTTTCGTATTGGACTGGACTGTGAATTGTAACGATATATTCAAGGATAGACATTAACTTTTATATTCACATGTCCTTCGGGCAAGTGCACTACAGATTTTTGAATGGAAAACCTGGTTGCCCAAAATTTGAAAGAAAAAAATACCAGTTACTGTATTTTTAATTTGTTGTTGTAAATAATAAAGAGCGACAAATTAACTCCGGTCTATTTGGAACTTTACTGGTGGAAATTTTTTTTTTTTGATATGACAGTGATGCTACATTTTGTAAATATATCTTATTAATAACAATTTTTCTGTCAATTACTATCCTGTAAACACACACAGCAATGCACTAATAATATTTCCTTACAATTTTTTTTTTTTGAATTTTTTTCCCAAGTTATTGAGGCAACAAAACAGTTACCATGTTGGAATCGAGCATCAAAACCACTGGTATTCTTTATATTCTGTAAGTGAAAAAAACTATTCTGTTCCATGTATATCTATTTCTAGAATTTTCTACGTTAGTTCAAATAGCATCTCTAAATACCAATTTTTGTAAACAACGAAGGTTTTACAGAATACCGAACGTCATATCGCTTAATAAAGGTACAGATATGATCCAGCAACGCTTTAGTCAAGGTAGAATATTATGCAAAAACAATGTCCTGATTATGGCGGAAATAAACTGTTCAATTTATTGTTTTGTTTATAAACTTATGTAAGATTTTAAAAAATGGTGTGTGAATCACACAGACTTACCGATCGGACATATTTCATGAAGCGCGTCTAAACTGATGATTTACTTCTCCCGGGCAATCAAACAACTGTTAATGTTTTTCAAAAATATTGTAACGAAAATAAAATAAAAACAAATACTATATGGTAATTTGCAAATACTTAATCACAATTTTAAAAATATGTTTGTTTTTTTCGAATTTATTTTTTTCATGCATTAGATTACTTAAAAATGATTCGTGAAATTTCATTCAAACGCCTCGAAGCAGTCATTAAAAATAATGATCGTGTCATTAATCCACGTGCAATGTTATCCTAAGTCAGTGACACTTTCTGTAAACAGTACCAAACTTTTATACACAAGTCAGTTGTTGTGTTTTAAAGTGTTTCTTTGCTGTCAGTAGAATCAAATTTTCAAATTTTATCAATGATGTTAAACTGTTTACTATGTAGTTGCGGACATAATAACATATAAGTAAAAAGTCTAACAAAAAGTTTAATTTCCAATGTTTTACTGAAACGTCATAAAAAAATAGATGTTTGACTGCAGACTTAGATATTTGACCTGTGGATTAATATTATTTTTTTTATCAATTAATGAGAAATGTCCTTTACAAATCCTTTTCCTATTACTCAGTACCTTGTCATATAAGGCGTTGTTATGTCATGTGTATTAATAACGTAACAGTAATGAAAAGTGCATTGACTGTGTTCTAGAAACACCCAGTTTCTAAAAGACTATTGTAACCCATGAACCAAATTGTTTGCATTCGGCCTTGTGGCTTTGAAACAGGTACAAGATTGGTTTTTAAAACATAAATGCATGCTGCCCAGCCTGCCCTCGCACCCTGAAATTACTTTCCCCAATCATAAATGTATATATTATCATTTTTCTAAATATCATTATATAGGAAGCTGCCAAGCAACGACAACGATACATCGTATTTTCTTCTTCATATGAAACATTGTACATGCACAAGTTAACAAATTGTTAGTCACTTCCCCGTTCATTTGACCCTGTTATTTCAGGCAAGTGAAGACATTCTCCTTTTTTGGTCAACCGTGTGCCACAAAAAGTGTAAGGTCAAATCGGCGCGTGTTTAGAACAATTCCAATGGACTGAAGCAACCTGTATGTCATTCCTATCAATGGAAACAAATGGACCACTAATGGAAACACAAATGGACCCCAAATGGAAATCAAATGGACCCAAATGGAAATCAAATGGAATATAAAAAACATGTATTATCGTTTTTATTGACTTATTTAAAATGATAAAAATACGTTGAATCTTTTTTGATAAATGGATGTACCTTAAATCTTTCTATGATATTTTTACCATATGTACAGACTTGAATTTGAATTAAAGGCCTATATATTGTATATATCTGCAAAATTGTTGAGGTATGATCAGAAGTGGGGTAGCAAAACACTTGCCATCGTAACACCTACTCCGTTCGTTGCCATGAGAACTCGTATACTTCAATTTTGTATTCAAACTGAACATGCAAACGATATTAAAATAGAAAAAAATATCGTTAAAATTATTTAAGTCACATAAATAATTTAAAAATATTCTCTTTTTGTTAAGTTCATTATTTTCATAGCTTGATAAGTAACAACTTGTAAATACGTAATAATATATATTTTATATTCCTCGTTTAATAATTTCTTAACAGTAGAAAATGAGATTTTTACACGATATAAAAATCAGCATTGTCAATTTGATAATAATGATAAAAAACTTCAAGCTTTAATGGAAAATCGACGCACCCGAATTAAATGGCTAAAACGATATTGAATGTAGGAAATTCATATGCCTCCCTTTCAATGATAAAAATAAAAATAGCTCACATGTTTTACGATACTTTTGGGGTATAGAATAAAAGTAGAGTGTCTAAAGTTTACAATGATATGCAGCAAGGTGCATTTCAAGCAAAAATTATGCCTCGAAATATGAATTGAAAAGAGCATTCATTTGGTTTGTTTACACTTTTTTTGCCAAGCGAGAGCTATCCTGAGGTCATGACGTCAGAAGTTTATTAATAACCAGGGAATTCCACATTCAACACCCCTATTTCTGGATGTGAATATTTATCTTACACATTGCTCTATCATGTGGTCAAAGATATTTTGGAAATGAAGATTTTAAAAAAGTTACAAAGAAAATATAACACATGTTTTACTATATAAGTCTATATGTAAGCTAATTGTGGTCCGGGTCCTTATGATGGGGTGATTCCCCTGAATTTATTTTTAAAGATATGACAATGAAATTTTGACAGGAGGTGGGTTATGCATTTTGAAATAGTTTCATAAAAATTTTCTAAAATTTTAAAAATGTTTATCAAAATTAATTTTTCTAAAAATTAAAAATTTTTGAGTGATTGAAAAAAATTTAAATTATGCATCCCAGAATGCAATATTTCAGAGGAATTGATATGTCAGTGAAAGAGGTCACATTAATGCATCCATTGACCACAAAGGTAGTTCCTTTTTAAAAATAGAAAAACTGTTTTGTAATGTGTATTTGCATGTGTATTCTTAATAAGGGGTCCCTTTGAAGTCATAGATGAAAGACGAGGTGTTTATTGGAAATGACAGACAAGCTATCCATTGATTTCCCTCACCCAAAATAAGGCGCAATAAGAAGGTGGTGATTGGGCCAATATTTACAAAAACATGTGCATATATTTATTTTGCAGGAATGCACGTGGAAATGGGATTCAGGCTTTGCCCGACTCATAATTGCACATGCAGGCAGAGGCTGTGTATTGGAGTTTATAATTTCAGGTGAGTGGAAATTATGTTGTGTAAAAATATGTACTTTTCACTAAAATAGAAATGGGGGTTGATGGGTTTGTCATTTCAAGGAAGGTGGGGGGGATATAGTTTGTAGTTTTTGACAAAAACATTGATCAGTAAGTATGTACAGGGTGTCCCAAAACATATGTTACACTTTTAATCATCTAAATCTTTTTCAAAACAAAAGCATTCACAAAGATATTTTGTCAACATCTAGTATATTAGCATACATTTTATCTGACAAACATTGGAGAAATTCTGTTGAAAAGTTAGGTATTTATGATGTTCTAATGACGTCATCATATTTTTGATATGGAACCATCATGTGAACAGCTGGTAGAAATTTTAAAACTTTACGTTAGGTCTAAATCTGCGACTTTAGTCATTACAACCTTGAGAAAACAACATCTTGTAATGAAATTAAGTGCTCAACAGAATACTTATTTATGGTTTTGTGAGGAAGTTTCAAGTAAAAGGCACCAGAAATGACAAGTGACTTAATTCTGGTATTAGAAGGCAAAGGAGTGCCCGTACCAAAGAGAACATTAAAATCATTCAATTTGATAAGAATTACAAGTAGAGCTTTTTTAAAAAGCTTCCCGTCTTTAGCAACAAACTTAAACTGTAAACTGATCTACACCTATCAGGCCGTATAATTCTTTTGAATTTCTTGATTTTGTATTTCTGCATTAGCTTTTTACTGGCATTAGCCCTACCACGGTTGTCGCTCGGTCATCTCCGTAAACTTTGACTCGCCGAGAGCTTTCGGCAAACCTCGGCTGATTCCATTTCCTTCTTCAAACAAGAAAGGGGAAAAGAATAATAACAAATTGTAAAGCCTGCAAGCAATAAAAATCAAATTTTATTTATAATGAAGTTAAAGAGATCTTTTTATTTTTTGCTATACAAAAAATCATGTTATTAGGAATTAATTACTGCTGATTTTGTTGTTCGTTTTGTAATTTTTTTTTAAGATTGAAAATCTTGCAAAATTGTTAAGTCGTACGAAAATTAGATCATCAGAAAGTTATCTCCCTTGCCTTGAACAGCATTTCAACCAATGAAATAATTGAAAATTTTCTCATCATGCATTTTCTACCAATCACAAAAGAGAGGAAGTGCATAGTCCGAAGACTGTAAAAAACTTCAACTATACAATACCGTCTTCCAAGGAAGACGGTAATTAATGAAACTTAACAAAAATTCCTTAGACAGGTCTTGAGTGACTAAGATAGCACCTACGGTAAATTTAGTTTTTATAAAATACTCAAATTTGAGCTAAAATTGTTCCCTTACAAGATAAGTGTAATGCAGCATTTGTAAGAGACAGAAATTAGAACTCCTTTAGAGTTCACCCATTTGATTTTGATTAGACCCGACTCTGAAAATTTGATATGCACTTGCATGGTTTTGCATGAAGCCTACTTCCATTTTAACAAATTTTTAGGAGAATCTAAATTTCAATTGTTTGGTGAAACCCAATTTTAATGTGGAAAAACCTCTAAATTGTAATAATGTTTCATTTAAACCTTTGTAAAAAAAAAAGCATTAGAAACTGTGTTCAATAAGCTAGCTTAATCCAAACGGACGTCATTTGGAACTTGCTGTAGAATTACATATGTTTTTCTAAATAAAAATATGACGATGAATAATAAAGAAACTGGGACAAATGTATGCTTAACAAAAACCTTTTAACAATGTTATAATATATTTTAAATTTCATTAATGTAACTTGAGGCATAAAGATTTTATAACGGTTTAAAAGTGTAACATATGTTTTGGGACACCCTGTATGGATGTACATGTGTGCGTATGTGTATGATATGTCTTATGTATTTATGTGGAAGTTTTTGGGTTGTGGCCTGGTGTTAATTTTTACACGTTTCTTATACGACTTTGTATAGTAGGTATCTTTTCGAATAATTTGTTTGGCCCTGAGAAGGGCCGTTTTGTCTTCGTCTTGCCAACTCATGTCTGGTAGTAGGTGTGATCCTCTGGATTGCCTCCCTTGGACTGTAGGCTGGTGGGTTTGGGATCAAGTTGCCCTTTGTTGTAGGTGCACCCGGGTTTGGTCTTTCCTTTTCTAGCTGCATGTCGTTTCATTAGCGTAGCTTTTCTCTGCATTTCTCGCCTTTTAACTGCTTTTCTCTTTCTGTATTCTCTGCGATAGGCATATTCCTGGTCAATGCTTTTTAGGTACTGATGTGTGTGGCCGGACAGTGGCAATGTAATATCTGCTGCTTTCATTGATGTTGCTAGTCCCGGACTGTTGTTTTGTCTTAAAATCTCAGCTGAGAGGATTCCTTCAGCATTTCTTGAATAGTTGGTGTGCTTAGGTAAAACTTCGCTGACTGCTCTGTTAAGACCCTCACTTTTCTGAGTTGACGTGTTGAGTTTCATTTCCTTAATGGCACTTTGGCTAAGTCGCATCTCAAGAATGATTTTTAACAAGTGCTTGTCATTTTCATTCAGGTGCAGGGATTTCAGTTTGTTCGGGGCGAGGAAATAAGACTGATTCCACCAGTTGTGTCTGTCTCCACCTTCACACACACCCTGAATTCCTTCGACATTTTGAACAGTTTCCTGAGTAGCAGAGGATGGTACTTTCTACGACAAGGGGAAGTTTACTACAGATGATGTTGATGTCTCCAGTGTAGGTATCCATGAGTTTCTTATAGATTAAGCTGCACCGGGCCTTTACATCTTGTGCAAAAGCTTTTCTCATGTGGTCTAACCTCATTCTTGTTTTGCAGGGAAACATCTCGGGGCTGAAGTGGGCACTGTGACACTGCCGGAACTGGGCTCTGCTGACATGGGTTGGGTCGGCCAGTCGAGTGACTCTCTAGTCTGGATAAAGAATTCGCATGGCATCTTGGAATCCCTGGGCTGACCGGGCATCACCGTCTGTTGTGGCGTGCTTCACCTTGAACCCGTCTGCAGCCAGATCTTCGCCTATGGATTTAGCCATCTCGTACTCTGAAAGAGGTGAGAACATTTCAGTATTAGCTGTGCAGTCTTCATGACCCCCCGGACAATGAACATCATAACAATTACCTCGGAGCCAGATTCCATTCCAGCAAAGTTTGTACTGCATTGCTGCGCCAATTATATACTGTTTGTTGGTGTTGGTCTCGCATGCAATGGCGTAAGCTTGTGATGCATATATGCATTGTAGCCGGGCTTTTTGCTGCTATACCGAAGGTTAATGGAGTTGTAGCGTCCATCTATGACAATGTCCAGTTCCTCTGGATGTTTCTGACCTTTGACCTGCTTGATGGCCTTAACCAGTTGTCTCTTCTCACCCATGTCTTTCTTATTCAGGGCTAGAGTGGCTGTGTTGACCTGATTGCTGGCCCTTTGCATGGAGCTGCGGTTAGGAGGTGGAATGTCCAAGGCAGCTACCATTTCCCGACTGCGTCGATTCCCCATGGAGGTGTTCTGCAGGGCTAATTGAAAGTTCCAATTGATACTGGCATGATTAGGGCCTGGTTTGTTAAAGGTAGGAATTTCAGTGTATAATTTATAGTAATTTGTCTGAAAATTACATACCGTACACAGTAGTCTCTTCTGCCATCCAAACCCCCATTTCCTCTGTCCTGAGTATTCCCACAGTGGAAAATTGCAGTGCTTGGACTGGTCAAGGTGGCTTTCGGCTGCATCATTAAACATTTCCAAGACCAATCTTATGTCTACAATGCGGTTTCCCTCAAACTCTTCATACGTCTCTTCATTTTTTAGCTCCTGGCATGGCTCAGGTCTGGGACGAAGGATCGGTGTCCTTGAGATGTTTTCCTGGCCTTCAGCAAGGGGCTGTGCTGTCTCTGTCTCAGGGGATCCCTGGATGTTTGACTCTGAACTTGAAGCTCCTGCGGCATTTGACGTAGCCTGATGAGCGTTAATATAATGAGTGTTCCCTTTTTAAACTCAAAATTAAGATTTTTTCTTCTCTTATGGTCACCTTTCATTGTTTTCATGTGTAGTGAAGAGTGGATTTGAAAGTAAGATTGAATTATGACAATGTTCATTTGGACACTTTTTAGTGGTATTTACTGCAATATATTCCTTTGACAATCACCTGTCAAAACAGACTCCCATAGGGTATTCAGATTACCTATACAAAGACTCTTAGCCAATCAGCTGCACATGGCCCCTCTTCACAGTAAGGAAAAAGGATATGGGGGTGGGCTTAGAAATCTGTTTATTTTGAATGTTATGTACACTTTTATCAGTAATGTGATAATCATTTGATTTACGAATAAATTAAATGTACTTTAAATGTTTACCCCTATTGTCACTCTCAGATTTTCATGATAGATTGTATATTTCTTAATTTAAGAAAATTTTATGAAAATACAGGGTACAGATCATCAAATTACCTAGAAATCTAAAAATCTTGTATTTTACATATTTAAGAGTGTGTGTGTGTTTAAGAGGTATCAACAACTTACTTGTAATAATTAGTTCCTTTTATTGGCTTACAGTTTTTACATATTTCAATTTTAAAATTTCATACTTGCCATTTTTGCCATTTTCTTTCCTGTATTGCCTTAGTATACACAATATGTAATATTACATGTAGATATCAACCTATTTCAATCAAACTTGGTATATTAGCTAAGTAGTATCTAAGGATTTCAAATATGGCCTTAAAATTTTTTTAATGAATTTTATGCCTCCATATAGGATCCGGGCCACAATTAAAGGGTGAAGGTCAAATGGCTAAAACGTAGCACATGTAGGAAATTCATATGCCTCCCTTTCAATGACAAAAATAAAAATAGCTCACATGTTTTAGATACTTTTGGGGTATAGAATAAAAGTATAGTGTCTAAAGTTTACAATGATATGCAGCAAGGTGCATTTCAAGCAAAAATTATGCCAAGAAATATGAATTGAAAAGAGCATTCATTTGGTTTGTTTACACTTTTTTGCCAAGCGAGAGCTATCCTGAGGTCATGGCGTCAGAAGTTTATTAATAACCAGGGAATTCCACATTCAACACCCCTATTTCTGGATGTGAATATTTATCTGACACATTGCTCTATCATGTGGTCAAAGAGAAAATAAAACACATGTTTTACTATATATAAAGTCTATATGTAAGCTAATTGTGGTCCGGGTCCTTATGATATATATCGAGACAGACTGTACTAAAGTGCAGCAAGTAAATGATTTACCAGTGGGGCGAGAAATTTATGGAAAGTATAACTACCATGGAGACTGATAAAATTTGCTGCCGACTTTTAGGGGGCCATTTCTCCCTCATATACAAATTAAGCTTTAACGGACTTGGACGGCCCACGTACTGGACTTGGCATTGCTACTGAAATCGGAACATTATATAGAATGACAGCTTTTTTTAAAAGAAATAAATGATTGTAAATATGGAGAAAGTGGATGCAGGAGGATACCTAGCCTTTTCTTGGAACAGAAATGGAGGAAAAAATGTAGTGCCATGTATGAGTTCTTAGTCGATTTGAACGTGAGGGTGAGATGCTCCTAGAACGTGACGTGGCACACCTAACTTGACGTTACGTCGAAGTCTCCCCCGGGTTTCACAACCATCCATGTTCAGAAAGCTCTTGTGACCTTAAATGTATTTGGAACGTGATGACATTTTCCAATGACCTTGCCCGAATTCTGTGCGCGACGTCATTATTAAATATATATATAAATAAAACACAGGAAGATAACGAACAGTACTCAAGCTCATAAAGTCCATAAAACAGTACAAAATAGAAGCAGAGCAAACAGGGACCGCCGATATTTCAGGGATGGAACAGGTGCCATGGAGGAGTGAGCATTCTCTGCCGACCGGTCACACTCGCCGTGTATTCCTTGTTATGATCGGGAAATCACGGAAGAAATCTATCAACAAATCAGTGTGTAAATAATTGATTTATAATTCGTATATAAAAACACCAGTCAGCATTTGACTCATTGATAAATTGTATTTGCTAAGAAAGTCATTTTATCAACCATAGAACTTTTTTTTCAAGGGCAGGTTCCTTTTTTATTCCAATTTTTTCCACATTTTCTTGTTATCACTATACTTTGGTCAGAAAGTGGGTGGGGGGAGGGGGGGGGGGGGGGCGCAACTATCCCTTCGATGAACATTTCCTTTAGTTAAAGTAATGTTGGGGAAAAAAGTTTGTTCTTCATTAAAAAGTGTGGGGGGGGGGGGGGGCACAGACATACTCTTGCCCCCCCCCCCCCCATCTGAAAGTGTGTGGGGGGGGGGGGGGGGGCTAGTGCCCCCGCTGCCCATGAATTCAAAAATGGTCTGCTAATGACTTAATTATATTTCTTTTTTAAAGTCTATATATACATGTACGTATAGATGGTTACATAGTAAGTCATACCCTAACTTACTATAATTGTTTTCCTTTAGATGAACTTGCCCCTCTGCCGTGGTAAGAAGAACCCACATTTGTTATTCAATAATCCTCTTACAATTATATCAATGCATGAAATTGTAAAAGACGAACAGATGTGCATGTAAAAATTAAAGCCTCTCGTGTTAGCATTTCAAATTAATTATCAGTTCAATTTTTTTTATAGAATTAATGTTTCCGAAGTAAAAACAAACAAACAGTATATGAATCCCCTTATGTTGTTGCCAAATTGAATAGAAAAGAAAACACGCTTTAATGTGCGGCAATTTTGAAGAAAATGAAAACATAAGATGCCAAAATGACGTGTATTTGGAGAAACAAAATTCTTGCTACAACTGGGGTGATGGCTAGACCCACTTGGTCGGTCCCAGCTGACTACCGAATACTGACTACTGCCAAATAGCACATCCCGAAATAATTTATTTTCCTGTCAAAGAACCGCGAACGATAGTATTGTTCTCCCGCCTACCTCCAAGTCAATTTTCAAAAGTTAACATATTCGATGAATTTTTAATTTTTTTTATAGATAATTATATGGATTTTTATAAAACATTACTTATCTGGGAAAACAAAGAGAGATAACTCTAAAATTTTGGTAAAACTAGTGTTTTTAACTATAGAAATCAATGGAAAACGGAAAATATTTTTAAAACATCTTTTCCCCCCCCCCGTATCACAAAAATTCCTTTTTACGGGTAATATGGAATGGTATTTCACAAATTCATACCAAAGCTTTTTGTGTGACACTGGGGGGAACATATGTTAATTGACAAAAACGATAAAACTGCTTATTTTCCACCAATTTCAAAGCGATTAACAACTGAAACATTATATTTTATTGATTTATTCATGTTTTATTTATTTGCCTAAGACAAAACAAAAGATATAAGGAACGTTAAATTATATCCAAGACTATTTCAAAACATGGTGATGCCTGAAACTCCGATTTCAATGGAAAATGTCGTCTACCCCCCTTTTTTCAAGAGCTGGAATTATAGATAATTTACTGTTTAGCGCTGGTATTAGGGCGATTTATCAATTACCATTGAACTGTTCTTTGTATTAAACAAAGAATTTTATGGCCAAATTGCTATTCATATTGAATCAAATGAGTCCAAAATGTAGGCGGGAATCGAGAGTTAGCGTGCGTGTTTCTTGCCACAACTACATATTTTTGGAATATCTCTAAATGGTGCATTGGCAACTTCCAAAGTTCTCCCCTGAAATAAAGCAGTGCATGGTACTAGTTTTACCATGCAATCTCTTTGGTTTATAAATTTATGTTTTTGTTAAAATGATGAATACTGTCATATAAAAGCTTATTTAGTTTTTAAATATGACATTGTATCGTGTTTCAATGGTCTTATGGACTAGTTATCAAAAGAAGGATTTTATTTACTTTCAGGTCATACATTCAATGTATGTCTGAGAAGAAAAAGAAAAGTAACTTTGCTTCGGTCAATCTTTAGAAATAAGTTTGCCCCTCTGCCGTGGTAAGAAGAACTGATTATTAAAAGTGGAAAGGAAAATAGGAGCAGTTTCCTGGGGTCAAAAATATTGTTTTTAGGCGGGCCTTTTTTTCCCAGTCGGTCGGAAGAGAGCAAACATTTTTTGAAATATACTCGTCAAATAAATTGCTGAACCAGTGTCAATAAATTTACCTCAAAGTATCCCAAAACAAAGAGGATTCTCAGGAACAACTGAGTAAGAAAAGTTTACATTGAAGTAAAGGTTTTAATATTAAATATTGTACAAATCTTCTTTTTCCTCCAAAAGATGGTTTGGGCGACAAAAGTTTAACATGGAAACGAAAAGGAAAAAAATCACTAAATGAAAGACTTCTTCCTTAAAAAAAGACTGGGTAAGAAAAGAGGGAACTTATCTGAACAGTTTATTACACAGGGAAGAGTCAAATATGGTCAACACTTCCTACAGTTTTTACTTTTGATAACATTTCAATGATTTACTCCTAGGATGTCTTGATCTAATGAACTTTTGATCTTGTGTACTGTTCGATATCTTCTTCTTATGGCTTTTATCATTAAATCTTTAAGTAGGCTATATTTATGTCAAGTTATATAAATGCAGATACACTAGGACTTTCTAATTAAAAGCAAAGTAAAACTTAATAGACCTATAATTTCGAGAAACCCCCTCCCCCCTACATCCACTACTTGAATGTGACACTGCAGTGCATACATATATGGCGTAACAATGCCCTTAATATTGGTATACTCTTAATTATGAACTTATGAAGCATTTAAAGATAATTTTTTTCTTTTCCAATTGATGCGATCCCATGTTTTTAGTCAGTAAAAAGGAACATATGAATGTTAAAACGATACGCATTTTGAAGTCCCTTCTATGTGTTCCTATTAATTTCAAATATAACCTTGACCATCTCTCTAAAAACACATTATAACAAGGTAGCACTTCCAAAGGTCAATCATAGACATTTCGACTTCACAGAAAAGACATAACGACCTCTCCTGCTCGGAAAATAGGCTTTTCTGTATAATAGATATATCTATCGATTGTTCTTTCAAAAGGAGTTCATTTGTGAATTAGTAAAACTTGGTTAAGTTAGGAAGGAAGCGGAAAGGAAAACCACGATCTTGATTACACACTATTTAATACCTACGGTTACCAACTTATGGTGTTCCTTTTTGTGCATACTGGAAATTACGAAACAATTGTAAACAGAAATGTTGTGTTGGCTTAATACGTAATTGAGAAAAACAAACGAATATACCTCATATCTTCATATACCTCAAAACTTAAAATTTCTTCAAACTTGAGCAAGATATTAGTTATATTTTTCTTTTCATATATTTTGTACATGTATAGATCCCAACCTCTGATCCAAAATGTTTCACAATGAAATACTGTTTTGGAAAAATGTAGTCCATGTGCTATTTTTGGATCAAAGGTTGAATATTAACTGAATATACTAAAATAAACCCATTTTTTCAAAACTAATTACATTTCAATTTCACAAAGCCTGTTTTTCAATACATGTAGGTAGACTTTCAGATAAATGAAAGCAGCTAGTCTCTACTTTATATTGATTATACTTGCACTTTCTTAAGAAAGTTCGCCGAGGGTATATTGTTGTTACTCATGTCCGTCCGTCCGTCTGTCACACTTTTCTTCCCTGAACTCCTCTTACATTTTACACAGTAGCCTAATTGTCTTTTGGGACCTGGTTGTGGTGTCACGTAGATGTGCAGAAGGTTTCGGAATTTTGATTTTGCCCCGGGGGGTCAAATGGGGGTCGAAAAATGACGTTTTTTATGCAAAAAGCCCTGTCTTCCCTGAACTCCTCTTACATTTTACACAGTAGCCTAATCATCTTGGATGATGGTTGGTAGTGTCATGTAGATGTGCACTAAGGTTTTAGAATGTTGATTTTGCCCCGGGGGGACTAATGTGGGTTAAAAAATGATGTTTTAAAAATGTCTTAAATCATTTCTTTAAAACTAAGCGAAATACAAATTAAAAAGGATGGAGGTCAAGGTCACAGGAATGTGCAAGTTGAGGTTTTTGATGCAGTTGAGTAGCTTCACTAATACATATCAGCATATTAAGTTTGATAAAAATATCTTGAATGATTTAATGAAACTGAGCTGAACACTTTTTCTAAAAAAAGAGAGGTCAAAGGAAAGGTTGTTGCAATTGAAAAGCTTACATCAGTATGAATTTACTATTAGCATATGAAGTTTGATAAAACTATAATTAATGGTTTATCTAAAACTTAGATAAACATATAAAAAGTGAGGTCAAGGTCAAAGGAAAATTCAAGGTCAAAATAAGTTGATGTATTTATACCTCTCAGCAGAATGTATCAGCATATGGAGTTTGATAAATATATCTTGAATTGTTTATTCAAAACTGATCTAGACATTAATTTTAGAAAAGTGAGGTCAAGGTTAAGCTCAACCCTACCCCCCCCCCCCCCCCCCCCCGGGAATTTGCAGGACTATAATATATACTGGAGGAAATAAAAATGACTTTGGATGCCCTAAGTGTCCCTCCAATCTAGAAAACAGACCCAAGCATCACTTCTTTTTTTTTGCTTCTCAGGAAATTCTGGTCTGGAACACCCCCCCCCCTCCCTCCCAGAAAAAAAATTCTGGATCTTGTAACTGAATGTAACGTTGATAACGGGGGATAACTCTTCAGAATGTGAAATTCGTCTATTGTAGCATCGGATGACCTTTGATCCTTTAAACTTGAACTTATCCGTTTGCATTTCAGACTATTTTACCCAAATCTATACCAAAACTTGTACTTACCGATTGTCATTATTTAGGCCCTGTCATCTTCATGAAATATAATCCAGTTAAAACACAAAATGAAATAATTCCTACTGACATATATGCAATGATGCAGACTATTAGCCTACTGCACGTGCAGTGAAATTTAAAATGATAATGCCAATGGTAAAACTAGTACTTAAATTGGTAACGTGACGCAAGCCCAATGTGATGCAGGTGTTCAGATACATGTATAGTGGAAGAACAAATTGAAAATTATCATTTAAAAAAGATGTTTTATTTTAACTTTGCCATCTAGGCCTATTTCCCAAAACAGACAAATAAGGTGTGTTTGTGTGTTGATGGGAGAGGGGTGGGGGTTGACTAAATTGATTGTGTACATGGCAGCTTTCAAGAAGTTTCTACTTATCAAATATAAAGAAACTTTGCACATTTTGAAAAAATCATCAAAAACGCTTTACACTAATTTGAATAATATTAATTTTTGTTAATCTATATTAGAAAATAGATTTAAAAAGTTCCAATTACCGTACAAGTAGAATTTTTGGCGAGGATTTAATTTTGGCATTATTAGCGAGGGTGCTGACATCGCTAAAATTGAATACCGCTGAAAATTAATTGCTTATTATTTGTAAAAGCTTCTTGAATTAGCATTTTAAAAATCGCTAAAATTACTTCTCGCTAAAAATAAAATACCAGATTTAGGTAGAAATCGCTAAATTTGCGGTTCGCTAAAATTTCCACTTATACAGTATGTGCCAAAAATTTATACACCCCCCCTTTTATCAAACCTAATTTACATCATTAATTTAATTCTGTTGTTTAATTTCCGAATGGTAATCAATTATGAATATGAAATACCAAAAAGATGGAGTCCCATGGGTCACCAGCTGCAGATCTGTAGCGTTATGGTTTTATATCTTAGTCTTTGACCATAAAGCTACAGATCCTGTAATGCAAATAAAGTGCAATTTACGACGCAATATTTTTTGCGCACTTCTGGGGAGAATTTCTCCACTTTCCAGCATCGGTTAATTTACTACCTTTCACTCCCTAATTCTAGGCACATTGTTTAACTAATCTGTATATTTTATCCATCTCCAATCCTTTGATAGTCTTCTCTACACGTGATAAACTCGCTTGATTAAAATTATTTGTTAAATTGCTAAAAATTCACATCAAGCGAGTTTATTGCCTGTAGAGATGACTATAAATGGCTGGGAGGTGGACAAAATATACATATTGGCTACAGAATGTGTCTAAAATTAGGGAGTGAAAGGTAGTTGATTGACCAATGCTAGAAAGTGGAGAAAAACTGCCCAAAAAAGCGCAAAAAATAATGCGCCGTAAATTGCACCTTTTTTGCATATGGGGATCTGTAGCGTTATGGTCAAAGACAAATATATAAAACCATAACGCTGCAGATCTGCAGCTACATGGTCACCTGAGCATATTGTGCTCAATTTGATGAATACATGTATTATGTAAATTATTGAATTATATTGACTTTTTTCCTTGGTAAAGCCCAATATGAAGAAGTGTGCATTTAGAGGCAAACACCTTAGTGCGGGTATTACTGTCTCATGACAGCATCTAGTTTTGTTTGTTGTTTATCACCCCTCTTTAAAAGCTTTCACTCATATGGGAACGCCACCACTTGCTGGTGGAGAGCTGCAATTTTTGTCATATACTCGGCACTTACGGCCATTGTGCAGCGAGGGATCTTTTTGTGCCATCACCTATTACGATACAGAATCTCGGTTTATACGGTCCCAGAAAGAGGGACTAGTTAGTACGCAGTTTAACATTCTACTAACATTATATTTTTAGCATACTTTATAAAACCTAATGCAAAACAAAAAGGATGCAGAGGATTATTTATCTTTATTTGCATAATTACAAATCATCACTTTACAATGACATGCCGGAAAACGAGGAGTAGGTTGCGTGTATATATGTACTTGAAGAATCGGAATGGATAGATACTTTATCCCCTTTGCTCAAGCTCAGTATGATGAATGTGGAACAAGAATCGGTATAGGAAGAAGTACCGGTGAAGCAATATTGATACTGTTTTGGGGTTTTATTCACACGGATACTGGTTTGTGCTTGGTTGGTAGAATAGGGCCGAGTTGACCAGGTGAATGCATAAAGACCATCATGTGGTGCTTGGAAGTAGTGCCCGTTTTTGAAAGCTTGCCCTTCATTGGTAATAATGCTGTTGTAGTACACGTAGTTGCCGCTACGAACTTTCTTTGTACTGGATGGGACTGCTGTAAAAGCAACTCTGGTTCCATGACCTGAAATTATGAACAAATAAAAATGAATCATGTAATGCGATTCATTAATTCCTTTTTTTGTCTCAAATGCTTTAGTTTTAAAACCTACAGATATTAACCATTTATTTCTATGGCAGGTAAAGATTTTCTTAATTAAAAGTTGGCTTGCTATGCTTTACCTGGTAATAATTATTGACTTGAAATTGTTCATGCCGACATATTTAGGTAATAAAAAACAATGGTACCAGTTATAATTCAGAATGACAAAATTATTGATGACAAATCAATCGTACTAAATACCTAACACTTACCATGTCCCCACTTTGATTTGGAGGCCAATTTTAGTCCATATTCCAGAGCGTTGGCTTGTTGGGCCAAATGCTTCATTAACGTATATCCCTGGACGGAGAGAAACTCCATCTGCATCGTCAGCAAGAGAAGCGAAAAGTAACAACACAACAGGATTCTCATCTTTCCTTGAGGAGAAAAATGACTAACGATAAATATTTTTTACAGTCTTATATTAAATTAAATAGAAATTTTGACTATATGTCTGCCCTACTCACCTTTGGTTTAGTTAGACTGTAAACATTATATCTCGACGCATGCTCGACATTAGAACAAATTGAATAATTTATATTGAACAAGAGGCCCATGGGACTTATAGGTCACGTTAGCATTATGTAACAACTTTCCAGTGATTGAATTTGATTCATGTTTTAAGCCATGACTTTCACAATTTTGAAAGAGGCACCCTTGATCATCTTAACGATACACTTAACAGTTGCGTAGTTTGTTTACTTAATACCCATAGGCAGAGTAGGGGAACAAAAAATGCATTTCAACTAATCAGTAATATTCAGCAATAATCGGTAGTGCCCCTACCACACATGAACCCCTGACCCTTAGGCCCAGATCAACACATTGCACAATTTTTGAAAAGGCATCCCTGCTTTTCAAAAATATTTAATTAATACCAAGGAGCAGATTTCAAACAATTCATTCCTTTTCACTATATAAGTACCGCCCCCCTTCTATGGTACCCCTGACCCTGGGGTCTTGAAATTCACAATTCTGGAAGATTAGGGCCCTTGTCCAGCATAACTATATAGGTATTCCTCTGTTTAATACCCAAGAGCAGAGAAGATTTTCAAAGAATTCGTGTATTTTCATTATATAATTAATAGAACCCCATCCTAACACCAGAACCCCTGACCCTGGGGTCATAAAATTAACAATTTCGGTAGAGGCACTCTTGCTCATCATAACTATGCACTTAGTTAGTTTATTAAATACCTAAGAGCAGAGAAGAAGATTTTCAAAGAATTCATGTATTTTCACTAAAGCTTTATATATATATATTTATTTATTTACCAATCAAGGGTCCTCTGGAGGCATATACAATAAAGAAACAAACAAAATAATCATGACTATAACAGTGCAAAATTGACATAATCCTCACTTGTATAATCTATAGAACTCCTGACGGGCCATAAACTTCACAATTACGGTAGAGGCACTCTTGCTCAATATAACTATGCACTTAGTTAGTTTATTTAATACCCAGGAGCAGAGAAGAAGATTTTCAAAGAATTCGTGTATTTTCAATATATAATCAATAGAGCCGCGCCCTAACACTAGAATCCCTGACCCTGGGGCCATAAAATTCACAATTTCCGTAGAGGCACTCTTGCTCATCATAACTATGCACTTAGTTTAATTCCTAGGAGCAGATAAGAAGATTTTCAAAGAATTCATGTATTTTCACCATATAATCAATAGAGCCCCGCCCTAACACTAGAAACCCTGACCCTCGGGCCATAAAATTCACAATTTTGGTAGAGGCACTCTTGCTCATCATAACTATGTACTTAGTTTATTTAATACCCAGGAGCAAAAAAAGATTTTCAAAGAAATAATGCATTTTCATTACATACTTATTTAGCTCCGCCCTAGCACTAGAACCCCTGACCCCAGGGCCATGAATTTCACGATTTTGGTAGAGGACTCAACGCTGATTACAATTATGCAAACAGTTTGACTGCTTGATGTCCAGGAGTAAAGAAGATTTTTAAAGATTGCATCAATTTTAGTGGTTTTGGCCTCGCCCCTCAGGCCCCAGGGGGACAGGGATCATGAAATTCACAATTTTTGTTCCCCTTCACCCATAGATGCTTTGTGCCAAATTTGGTTGAAAATGGTTCAGTGGTTGCAGAGGAGAAGCTGAAAATGTTCAAATGTTAACGCACGACAACGGATGAAATCAGATAGCAATAAGTCACCTGAGTTTACTCAGGTGACCTAAAAATGTATTTATCATTATTAAGCAATGGTGCCTCTTTCAAAATTTTGAATTTTCTTGCCTCTTGTTTAAAACACAAACCAAACTCCATTGTTTGATAGTTGTTACGTGATACTCAGATGACCTATAAGGCCCGTGGGCCTCTTGTTTTATTTGCGACAAACAAATTTCAAGTAGGTGAAATCTTTCATTTCTCTGTATATTTAGTTCTGTAAACAATCATGTCAATCAGTCAACATTTGTTGTCATGTACAAGATTACATGTAATTGTGATGAACGTCCAATTGGCATAAAAAAATCAGTGGAGTCAATCTGTCTTTAAGAAAAGGATATACATGACATCAAATGCATGGCTGAATGAAATAAAAATTAAATAGAATGTTCATTAATACAAAAGATAATTTCTACTTCTTGATCATGTCTTTGGGCAAAGTTTACTTTCTAAAATGCAAGGTTACCTTCTGAAAATGCAGGCTAACTACATGTATATGTTTTAATTAAACGCATCCCGGAATTCGTAGTTTATTAGAAGTTTCTAAACATGCTTTTTCATAAATTTGGGTGTGAAATGCTCTACTGACATATGTCATATTATATAGACATTTCCGAATACACGAGCTTCAAATCTATGTCCTAGTCTCCTTAAGGACAGAATTAGATTACTTAAAGAAGGATATGGAGATAACGAACAGTATTCAATCTCAACGTCCATTAAACAATATACAAAATAAGAGCAGAGCAAACACGGACCTCCGAAACATCAGAGGTGGGATAAGGATAAAGTGAAGGACAGAGAATTTTCAGATTGCAAAACTGATAATTTTTGGAAAAAATTGTTTTGCAGAATGTTCAAAACTGCTAAATTCTTTTGGATTCAAATACTTTCTAGTATTAAAATAATTCATTAATCAATTCCTCTTAATTATTAAGATTTAAAAAAAAGAAAAATTTTAAAAAATGCTGATTGAACAAGAACCTTTATAGTATTATAATTTTTAAAAGGGATTTTATCTTATATAATTTTGATTAAAGAGCCGAAGAACGGTACACTTGTAGTTTTGTACTGATCATACAGGAATTTATTTGAAATACGTGAAGATTTAGATTACGTACCTTATATTAGAGAATCCTGTAGTTTATTTGAGGTTCCTTGATTTTACACTTATATAGATATATAAATTATTGAGGATCGAAAACACATGTTATATGACAGGTATCATATGAACAATTAAAATTATGGTGTTTTAACGATTTACAGAGGACGTATCAATGAGTCATCTTGCAAAGGATGAAATTGCATATTTTTGCCTATTAACACGTCTATACCACGTATTTGTCAAAAGACTGACAAATTCATGATCAATTACAGAACAATTATTTCATGCTAGTAGGCAGAGAATATCAAGTTTCTGAAACTTAAAACACCTGCAACATATGATAAAACAGAAAACAAGAGGCCCATTGGCCACATCGCTCACCGGAGTAACTTGGGTGATGCAGTTTCTTTAGCAGATTTCCGCTCTTGCTATACCCATCGTGTAAAAATTGCATTCCCTTTTGTGCCCTCCCTCCCTTCCCCCGGGGGTCATGATTTTACAATTTAATATCTACACTACCCAAAGATGATCTCCCACATAAGTTTCAACTTTCCTGGCCCAGTGGTTCTTGAGAAGAAGATTGTTAATAAAGATTTGTTCTACATATTTCCATGTAAAACTTGCATTCCCTATTGTGCCCCACCTACCCCCGGGGGTCATGAATATAACAATTTAATATCTACACTACCCAAGGATGCTTCCATAAAAGTTTCAGCTTTCCTGGTCCAGTAGTTCTTGAGAAGAAGGTTTTTAAAGATTTGTTCTATATATTTCTGTGTAAAACTTGCATTCCCTATTGCAGCCATGCCCTACCCCCGGGGGTCATGAATTTAATATCTACACTACCCAAGGATGCTCCCATATAAGGCTCATTGGTTCTCGAGAAGAAGAGTTTTAAAGATTTGTTTTATATATTTCTATGTAAAAATTGCATTCCCTATTGTGGCTCCTCCCTACCCCCGGGGGTGATGATTTTAAAATTTTAATATTTACACTTCCCAAGGATGCTTCCACATAAATTTCAGCTTTCCTGGCCCAGTGGTTCTTCAGAAGATTTTTTTAATGACCCCACCTTATTTGTGTCTTTTCTTGATTATCTCCCCTTGCAAGGGAACCTAGTCCCTCATTTTAACAATTTAAACTCCCCCTCACTCAAGGATGCTTTGTACCAAGTTTGGTTAAAGTTGGTCCATTGGTTCTTGAGTAGAAGTCGCAATCGCAGTACTGTTAAGGCTTTCCGTAGCTTAAAATGCATTTAAAATGTACCACTGCATTCCAAAGATGATTTTGAGTTTTATTTTTAAGTTATGTACTTCAGTACGCCAAATTCATACAGAGAATCCTCTAGGCTATATATAAAAATATTTTTACGATGTCACATGACCTTGATAATCATGTGACGGTCATTTCTTCTTTTTTTGAAATGTTTCACATAAATCGCTTTGGCGCAGGATATTAACCCAATAATTAATGACTTTTTGTCACATAAATAAACTCGTTGCATTCTTGTGAAACCAAAATGTGCTTGGGAAAAGTTAAACAATTTCTTTGGAACAATTTATTTCATATTAACTTCAACTTACCGACAAATCTGAGGGTATTTTCCGCTGAATATCGTCATCTGTTTTAAAACAAAGCCATCATACATTTTTCCCAAGTAGGATTCGGTTAGAGGGGAAACGCCTCTTACATATTTCCACAGAAAATATTAAATAAATCCTCATTAACAACCTGCGCCAGGCTCTTTTATACACATATTATGAATTCTGCCTCTGTCCACGGGAATGAAAAAGGGTAAATGTCGAACGTATATTTTCGTTCGTAGTTTGAACACGCTGACTCTTAAACAAGAGTAATAAAGCAAAGTTTTCTAAATTATTCGGATATATAAGACTTTAAAACAAATGATAAAAACACGTTTATTTTAAACTAGCATTCTGAAACTTTAAATTTTAAACTTTAAAACCAGATTGAAATAAGGTGTAAAGTTTATGACACTCTCCCCATTATTACAGCTCAAGTATGCAGTGACTTGACGTCATTTTCAATTATGACGTCATACATTTGTAGTTCAGAGAAGTGCATGCAGCAGTAAATATTCTCTGGGGAAGCCTTATCGTACCTGCGATGTGAAAAGTTTACAGACGGACGACGGACAAAATGTGATCAGAAAAGCTCACTTGAGCCTTCGGCTCAGGTGAGCTAAAAAAAAATGAAATTTCTTTAATAAACCCACCTATCATGTAAATCATTGGGCAAAAAAAGTATTTACATTTACTTGTCATTTGAAATAACTTTATCAGTGGAGTATGCATACAAAAAATGAAGTCTGTGTCTCCTATGGTTCAAAAGTTATGGCGAAAATTCGGAAAAAGCTATTTTTAGCAGTTTTTTTTGACACTCAAGGTCATAAGGTCATTTATCTTGGTGTCATTTGTATAAGTTTAATTCGCGAAGTATGCATACCAAATATGACGTCTCCATCTTCTATGGTTTGAACGTTATGGCAAAAGTTAGAAAAAGCTAATTTTATCATGTAGGTTACAGTCAAGGTCACGAGGTCATTGATTTTGAAAGAACTTTAATAGTGGAATGGCATACCAAATATCAAGACTCTATCTCTCAAGGTCCAAAAGTTATGGCGAAGGTTAAAAGTTGACTACAGACAGACAGATAAACAGACAGGAAAAAAAACAATATACATGTACGCCTCGAATCTATCGATCCGGGCGCATAAAAATTATCATGATTATCAGTAGGTGTGGAATACTGTAAACCAACTTTTATTCGCATGCAAGATATTATTGCGAGTTTTACGACCTACTTCAAGTCGGAATAATAATCGTCGCGAGCCATTTAGTTTGCTTTTGTAGAAAATGTTTCCTTATCCGTAACGTTAGTCATCGCAGATTGATTTCAAACTGCCTAATTGTGAATAAAAGATGACGCTAAAAATAGTTGGTTTACAGTATAGTTTTACTTTGCTAATTTATGCGCTTTAGATGGTGACCGTCATAAAAATACTGAAATTCAATTTCTATGAGTCCACGTGAAAATATTCAATTTCCAATAATCCTTTGCGATGGCACCGTGCATAGCAACATGGTGGCTAAAACATAGCAATTGAAAAAAAATACAAACAACGGTTAAAAGCAATTTCCATGCCACAAAACTATCGTTTGCCTTCTAAGTCAACAGGACTTTTTATTTGACATCAAACTTTCGTCACTTAAACGGCTCAGGTATTTCTGATTTTGTCGGAAACTTCCAAAAAGTTCGGAATCTCCATCCCGATGCCTGGGAGGTGGTTTTTTAAAATTCTTTTCTTCTTTTTTTAATGAACCAGCTGAGGATAGGCAGTGCAAGTAAAAGCTGTGCAAGTTTTTGAAAGTAAATAGCTGCGCTCGCCCCAACAGTAGCTCCGTAAAACATGTATTACTTCAATGATGTGGAGGTCAAGCAGATAAAAATTAAAAAAATGTTTTAGTGCCAATTCACACTTGTGTTGTTACTTGCAAGTTTTTAGAGTAAATACGTAGTTAATAAACATTCTACAAGTGATTATGTTGAAAATTTGACTTAAGTCTATGTCTGTTTCATGATCATGATGATCCTGGAGCGAGCAAGAAGTCTTAGATTATATGACATGATACTTCAAATACATGGATACTGGATCCCATAATACTGACTGCATTACTACATTAATCATACATGTACGATGCTTTTCTTTTTAATTGTTATACATTTTTCCTCAACCTGTACATTTCGATTTTTGTTTATCAATTAAAATATATATTGTATTTTAAGTTGTTTTGCCACATCCTATATCTCGCCCCTATACCTACAGTGCGAGTTTCCATCATGCCCACTGTGCATTATTTTTGTTTAAGCTTTGTGAATTTACATCGGTATCTACAAAAACATAGCGTTAAGATGAATATCTTCGTTTATAAAATCGTCAGACTTAGCCGGCAATATTGATTGCAGAATAAGTCTGAATAACTCAAAATGTTGAATTCATAATATCTCGGAGTCTCAATGCAAATAAAAACATCGCATCAGGATGATCTCGGACCATCTCCATCATTGAATCGGTACTTCCACATAAGTTTCAGCTTTCCTGGCACAATGGTTCTTGAATTTTTTTAAAAAGATTTGTTCTATATATTTCTATGTAAAACTTGGATTCCCTATTGTGGCTCCGCCCTATTCCCGGGGGTCATGATTTGAACAATTTAAAATCTACACTACCTAAGGATGCTTCCACATAAGTTTCAGCTTTATTGGCCCAGTGGTTCTTGAGAAGAAGATTTTTTAATGACCCTTCCCTTTTTTTTGTCTTTTCTTGATTATCTTCCCTTGTAAGGGGACTTGGCCCTTCATTTTTATAATTTTAAACTCCTCTTTACCCAAAATGCTTTGTAGCAAGTTTGGTTAAAATTGGCCCATTGGTTCTTCAGAAGAAGTCGAAAATGCAAGTTTACAGACGGACGGACGACGGACAAAATGTGACCAGAAAGGCCTTCGGCTCAGGTGAGCTAAAAATTGTCTTTAAAGTCAAATATCTTCTAGCCTTCCTTCACCTTCACCTATCCCTTGACTTCCGTGGATGACGTTGGGGCACCATAATTTTAAATTACATCTACAATTTGCGTCCAAATGAGGAAAACATGCATGTTGTCAGGCCTTAGAACAAAACTATTTTGACCTTAAGCCCAAAGATAAACAGTTTGCCTCAAAAGGTCGAGTCGCCTGCGTGGCGCAGTGGTTAGAGCGTCTGCTCTAAAGTCGCGAAGTAAGGAGTCAATCCTTACGTCGCGGGTTCGAATCCTACTGCAGGACGTGGAGACCGATCTTCGGATGAGACCGTATAAACCGAGGCCCCGTGTCGCAGTAGGTGCTGGCACGATAGAGATCTCTCACTGCTCAAAGGCCCCGAGTGCCGAGCATAGGACAAAATTTGTAGCCCTCCACCGGCAAGTGGTGGCGTCTCCATATGAGTGAAAAATTCTCGAGAGGGACGTTAAACAATATACAATCAATCAATCAATCAAAAGGTCAACAAACGCATTTTGCCACAAAACACAGTCCATAATTTTTTGCGATACATTAACTATTCATTTTGATGTCCTGAAATGGGTTCCATGTTGTCGACAAATAGGTGATACGCTTACAGTGTGTCAAGCAGACTAGGACAGATTTTATATAGATAGGTGGATGGTAAAACTGTTTGTTCTCCATTTAATCTTGGGGGGGGGGAGACACAATATTCATATAAAATTATTCTTTATGAAGTTAAAATCTAACAATTACCGAAATGTTAGCAAATTTCTTCATATCAAATCATATACAACGTCTTTGAGATGATGAAATGTTTTCTTCACATAGTAGTATCTTAAACGAGACAATTAAAACATACGGAGATAACGTACATTATTCAAGCTCTTAAGTCCATAAGACAATACGAAAAAGTAACAAACACGGACCTCCAAAACATCATAGGTGGGATCAGGTGCCATGGAGGAGTGAACTTTCCCTGCCGACCGGCCAAATCCGCCGTGTGCTCCTTGTCATGATCGGGAAATAATGGGAATATCCGTCGACAACTCACACAAATTATCGACGGTTAAATAAGCGGCGAAGTTCGCTAACAAATCCAATTTTCTCTCTCTTCTGCTGAAATGAAAGGTAAACATAATCATTTTTTAAGGAATCGTTTTTGACATTAGTTATACAGAGTGAGAAGTGGGACACATTACGGAAAATCAGCTGTGAGATTCATAAAAAATTATTGAAAGAAGAGGAGATTCAACCGGAGATCCATGATTCAGGTGAGTGTATGTTAAAATTAGGACTAAAAGTAGCAGAATTGACCAAGAATGCTTCATCTAACAAGGCCTCTGAGAATTTTCAAAAATTTACATCTATGAATTTAACCCAGAAGTCTTTGTCGAGACTGTAGCTCTACTGGTTTATACTTAAATCAAAGGAAGAGAAAAGACGCAGTTGGGACTTGAAACTTTAAAACAGCATTAAATAGGAAAATGATCATTGCGGCTCATTAAAATAAAAACAGATACACAGAATTATTTATTTAAGTATAGTCTACTTGTGTGCCAAGTTATAGAAGGAGTAGCATTTTGAAATGCATTTCACACAAATTTCTATTTTTAGTAACGATGGCAACACTTCATCGAAATCAAAAACCAATGCACTGAATTACTTATCCTAGTGAAGTCTACTTGTGTGCAAAGTTATATTGAAATTGGACCAAAACTGTAGGAGGAGTAGCATTTTAAAAGAATTTCACAGAATTTCTAATTTTAGTAACAACGGAAACACCGTTCATCGAAAATCAAAAATCGATGCACAGAATTACGTATCTTAGTGTTGTCTACTTTACTGCCAAGTTATATTGAAATCGGACCAAAACTGTAGGAGGAGTAGCATTTTGAAAAATTGTTTACAGACAGACAGACGGGCGGACGACGGACGCATTACTATCGCATAAGCTCTTCTGGTCTCTGACCAGTAGAGCTAAAAATGCACCGTCGTTTATTTCTACAGTGTAGCAACGATCGTCGATCGCTTTTAAGTGAGGAAGCACTTAGCATTGTATCAGGATTTAGGGGACGACCATTTGATTCTGAAAGGGGGGGGGGGGCTGGCAGATTTTGGAAATAAATAATCTGTCCCTGAAAATATTGAAAATAAATAATCTTTCCTCCACTACAGAGAAAATAAATAATCTGACCTTGACTTATGATATTTAAATATTGTGAAAAATATCTTTTTTTTTATTTACGTGTAATTTAATCTCAAAAGTCTTCAATTCAAAAAAAAATTTTTGGCTCGCTTCGCTCGCCATTTTAGAACCAAATAGTATTTAAAATCAGATTATATGGAACGTCATTACTGCCTTATAGCATAAAACTATGCATTGATTATGTCAATCTATCATTACGTGATGTGAACATATCTTTACGTTATGTCAATTTTTTATGGGGTGATGTAAAAACATCTTTACATCATGTCAACGCTGCATTACATGAAGTAAACACATTCTTCCATTATGTCCGCACTTTATAACTTGAAGTCCAAAGTTCATTATGTGAAGTGAAAATATGTTTACATTGTGTTAAAACTTTATTTCGTGAAATGAATGTTTCTTTATATCATTTCATTTCTTTAATATGTGAGGTCAAAATTGCATTACGTCAAGTTAATTTCGTTTTACATGTGTTCAATGATTAAATTTATCATTACGTTAAGTCAAAGTCCATTCCCTTTTGTGAGTGTATATTTCTATTATAATTAAGCATTATTACGTGATGTTAATTTATCTTTATTTTACGCCGAGGTCATCACAATGTGAGGTGAAAACATCTTACCTTTATGTCAGTGTTTTTTTACGTGATGTAAAAAGGTTTATAACATAATGTGAACATATATTATGGAAACAGTCCCGGCGTTCCATATTATGCCAACACTTTATTACATTATGTCAAAACTCCATTCCGTGATGTGGATGTATAATTACGTTTTATCTCATACGTGTTGGTGATACAGGCCGTTGGATAAACTTATGCTTTATCAACGGGTAGATGCTTTATCAATAGCACTTCCGGTTTTGACACGATCCCTCGATTCAAGATTTTATTTCATTGAAACTTTTATTTGTGAAAATCATTGACCTAATAAAATGAACGATGAAGAGCTATAATATCGTTAAAAGCCAGAAAAAGAAGAAGTGTCTTTTTTTTTTTATCAAGGAACCTGTATTGGCTACTTGAAGACAGATGTTACCCCCCCCCCCCCCTTTTAAGGTTTCGTCAAAGGTCAACATGGTCAAAAATTATTTTTACAATAGCCCCAAAATTACGTGAGGTATAAAGTTAAAACTTTTACAGTTTATAAATTTTTAATTGCTTAACAGATAAAAAATATCACTTGATAAAAAAATACTTGGAAAAAATATTAATTGAGAAAAATTCCTCTTAAAAATGCACATATTTTTTAAAAATACACCTAATTAATCCCGCGCTCTTAGTGAAAACCATCATTGCAGAAATAATATACGTTTATCAATGAAGGGCAAGTTGGACTTGGATTGCCTATGGAAAGTTGTTTTTCCTGTTTATTTTGTCCAAATGTTAAGACTTGAAAGTGAAAGTACATTGCAAATGGCGGATTCTATAGGGGAATTGTCTTTATACATGCCATGCTCTCAATAACAGCCTTTCAGAGACCATTCACGTTCAACTTGCCCTTTAATGATAAACGTATATTATTTCTGCAATGATGGTTTTCACAAAAAGGACAGAATTAAACAGGTGCATTTTTTTTTAAAATATGCACATTTTCTGATACAATTTTTCTAAAAAAAAATCTTTTTTAAAACATTTGTTATCAAGTGATACTTTCTATCTATTAATCAATGATATATTTATAAACTGTAAACGTTTTGACCGTATACAACACATAGTTTTGGAGCTATTGTAAAAATAATCTTTTAGACATGATGACCTTTGACGAAACCTTAATTCGTTTTCGGAAAAAGTAAAGCCTAGCAGTTAAGTTGTTGTAATAAGATTCCTTTAACATCTTCAATATTGCTTTCTTATATTATACTACGTATGCCTACCTAGTAATGTAGGTGTAACTTACCATGGATCAACAATGAGTCTACAAGTAGGCCCCTAACGTTAGCCTTGCCCCACACGTTTTGTACTGCCATCGTCCAAAGAGTTCATTTTCACGATCCTATGGTCCTTACAACTTTCATTCAGAAGTTCGATTGATGTTAAGCTCCAGCAATTGTCACAAAATGTTTTCAAATACGCAGATAGCAAAAATTCTACATTTTGAATACGATCTACTTTCTTTCGAGGGAATATAAACATCAACGGTGCTACGTCATCAAGTTAGCCTAGATACGTCACCAATTTGCAATCATTCATGTAGTTTCGCAGGGGAAGTCTCAAACTTTTGTTAAAACGAAAGTCGTATGAGATAAATAGAACATTTATAATTGTGTGATTTGATATTGGCTTTATCCAACTCGTCGAAATGGTGTATATTCGCTCGGCAAGCCTCGCGAATATATACACCATTTCAACTCGTTGGATAAAGCCAATATCAAATCACACAATATAGATATCCTCTATATATCAATTCTTTCTTATGTGATTTAAAACTATCTTTACAGTGTGTTAATTCTTTATCATGCTGATTTCTAATGTTCATTACGTGCTGTAAAATACATTTACATTATCTCAAAGTTGATAACCGTCTTTTCACGACTGGGAAGGGGGGTGGGGGGAGGGGGGGTCTTGATTAATTAGGCCGAATTACAGACACATTATATGAGGGGGGGGGGGGAGTCTGGGTTTCCTCTTTTTTTTCGACAAAACTTTCTCATAGAAAATGCTCATTAAAAATCCGCCCCACTTTTTGCTGAAGTATATGGGTAATGTTGTATATTTGGAAATTTTTTAGGACTCATCGAAGTTGCCCCCCCCCCCCCCCTCTTCCACCAAAAAGGATTTTCGAGTTAGGATTTTTTGCTTTATTTTTTTCTGGCTGACAAGCATCCCCAACTAAACATAGGCACATATCAGTGGCGATCTTGGGTTCTTGAAAAGAGTAGCTATTGGGGGACGGTATAGTGTCCAAGTTGGGGATCAGGGGGTGAAAGCCTGGAGGCTTTCAGGCTTAAGTTTTATATATATATATATATATATATATATATATATATATATATATATATATATATATATATATATATATATATATATATAAACGTTTCAACTTATTTCAGTTATACTTTTTGTGAAACTAATGCAATGTCCTACAAAGTTAAACCAATTGTTTAATTTCATGCATATTTTGGTCACTAAAGATGGGAGGGCGGGATCCCTCTCTCCCCACCCGACCACCAGTGCACGTATGAAATACGATGTGTTTACACTTAAAAAAAAAGGAGGGTTAAAGACTAATAAAAAGCTTAGGACAGTGTGTTGTAGTTAGATCAGAAGTTTCGGACTTTTCAAAATAATTTTAAACAAGAGGCCCGGGGGCCACAGCGCTCACCTGAGCACATCGGGCTTTAATTTAACCCCCCCCCCAGGCGTTCATCATTTGAACAAACTAGAATCTACACTACCTGAGGATGATTCCATGTAAGTAACACTAAAGAAGATTTTAAAAGGTTTCCCTATATATATCCCTATGTAAAACTTGGATGGGCCATTTTGGCCCCACCCTAACCCCAGGGGTCATGATTTGAACAAACTTGAATTTACACTACCTGAGGATGATTCCACATGAATTTCATCTTTCCTGGCCCAGTGGTTCTGGAGAAGAAGATTTTAAAAGATTTTTTCCTACATATTCCTATGTAAAACTTGGGTCGGCCATTTTGGCCCCACCCTAGCCCCAGGGGTCATCATTTGAAAAAACTTGAATCTACACTATCGGAGGATAATTATGTTCCCCAAACGAAGTTGGGGAACATATTGTTTTTACTCTGTTTCTTATTATGTTCCCCAAACGAAGTTGGGGAACATATTGTTTTTACTCTGTTTCTTATTATTATTATTATTATTATGTTCCCCAAACGAAGTTGGGGAACATATTGTTTTTACTCTGTTTCTTATTATTAAGGTCTTCCGACTTCCTTCGGAAGACCTTATTGTTATTCGTCTGTTTTTTATTATTATTATTATTAAGGTCTTCCGACTTCCTTCGGAAGACCTTATTGTTTTCCTTCTGTTTTTTATTATTATTATTATTCTATTTTCATAGTACAGCCGATATCTCAGCTATGAATGGACAGATTTCAAAGATTTTCTCAGGGAAGATGCATCATGAGAATATCTCCAGACGTGTTTTTCCTTTTTTCAAAATTTACTTCCGTTCGCGATTTTTGGGGATTTTTGGTTTTTTTTAAAAGGCATTTGTCCAGCAGTTTTCTCGAGAACGGCTAAAGATATGAAAGTGAAACTCACTAAGCTGATAGAACATCAAACTCCATTATGGGCAACGACCTTTATTTTTCGTCGTCGGCACTTCCGGTCGCAAACGGAAGTGAATTCAAAAAGTCCCATTTATCAACTTTTTTGTTTTTCAATATTTTTCTTTAGGATTTACAGGGTTTATAGTGTGTCTTATGAGAATTCTAAATATGTGTTCAGTATCTTGATGCGTGCATATATTGATAAGATATGACCGAACCAAACTTTGTCCTACTGTCGGTGGTTCGAATCCCGCTGGGGCCGTTTTAAAATTTTTTTCTTTGTTTTTGTCTTTTTTCAGTTGCAAATGACTTTTATCTCTTTTATTATACGTATGGAAGATTTTGCCGATTTTTTAAAAGCTATTTTTGAGATATTTTGAGTAATACGAGGGGCATTTCAAAAGTCCTGAGAACTGTTTAATAAAAAATTAACCGTTTTACGGAAATTATTGAGTTTGGTATCATTGGAAAGAGCAGAAAAATACACACATATTGTGACGTCACTTTATAATTTTTATGACGAAATATCTCCGAAAATGACGTCAAACTTCCACATACTTACAATACTGACCATAAAAATGACGTAACAAAAGACACAATTTCATCAATGTAAAATTTAAAAAAACTTTTGCTCATTAATCGGGTGCAAGCTATCGGACGTAAATGACAGTTGGTAGAATCTTTACATAGACTACAATCTATTATATGGTGGTCTATTTCAGAGATCTTCTTGTTCTGAAATGGTTTAAGCGATTGTCAAACATCGCAATTTTTTATCGAATCTTGCTCAAAATATTGCGTAAAACAGACCCAACTGTGAGAATAAGGCAAAGTTGGCAATCAAAGAAAAATAGACGATCGTGTTACTTAATTTCATGGCATCAATTCGTCAGGTGTTTTAACTATATTTGTGGGATCGATGAAGGCTCAAGAGAAGTTAAGTTGAGTGTGCCCCATATTTTCTCGTAAAATCCAAAATGGCGAGGGCGCAGTTGTAACCCCACTGTACCTCCACATATTCGCAAAAATAAATTCATGGAAATTAAATAAGATTCTATATGTCTGTGTAACATAAACCTTTTTTGGAGTTAAAAGTCAAAAGAAGTTCTGAATTTTGGGGGCGCCGAAGTTGAATTAATGAGAAAAATACGTACAGAAACAAGTCAGGGGCAAGACTTTTGTACATTTTATTTGTAAACGGTAAGAGTACTGTTACTCAAAATATATTTGTTGAAAATTGCAATAATATACTTTAGTTTTATACAGAAAATATTTAATTTCATACAATGTAGAACTATATAAAAGACCGAAAATACCGTCGTATCATGTAACTTAAAATCTTGGATGAATGTCGATGATAGCATAACCGGACATAAACCATGTAAACCGCGCTAGTAAACGAACAAAACAATGAAATATAGTATTGTTGATAAACAGTACCATAGTCCTACTCAACTTCCTTGCAAATGAAAATTTTCTTTGAAATATATTTTCAAATAAGCCTTTGGCAGCACTTTTGAAATTGTGCCATGTGGATAAAAACGCGAGTTTTCAGTATGCTAAACATTTTATATTCTGGCGTCATTTTCGGAGATATTTCGTCATAAAAATTATAAAGTGACGTCACAATATGTGTGTATTTTTCTTTTGTTTCCAATGATACCAAACTCAATAATTTCCGTGAAACGGTTAATTTTTTATTAAACAGTTCTCAGGACTTTTGAAATGCCCCTCGTACTTGTAATAATCATGAGGTATGTTGAGAGGCTGCTGTAAATGAACGTAAACGAAAAAAAAAACACATTCTGAAATCTATTTCATGGGATGACGCAGTATAGAATTCTAACAAAAATCGATCGGAAGACCTGCTTGTTGCAACAGCAACAAGAACGCATCTAGTTATTATTATTATTTTTCTTTTTTTCATAGTTAGAGCGATATCTCAGCTGTGCGTGGACGGATCTAAAAGATTTTTACAAGGATGATGCATCATGAGAATATCTCCAGACGTGTTTTTCATTTTTTCGAAATTCACTTTCGTTCGCGATTTTGGGGGATTTTTGTTTTTTTTAAACGGCAATTTGTCCAGCAGTTTTCTCGAGAACGGCTGAAGATATGAAAGTGAAAATCACTGAGGTAATAGAACATCGAACTCCAATCTGAACAACGACCTTTATTTTTCGTCGTCGGCACATCCGGTCGCAAACGGAAGTGAATTCAAAAAGTCCCATTTTTCAACTTTTTTATTTTTCTATATTTTTCTTTAGGATTTACAGGGTATAAAGTGTGTCTAATGTGTATTCTAAATATGTGTTCCGTGTCTTGATGCGTGCATATATTGAAAAGATATGACCGAACCAAACTTTGTCCCACTGTCGGGGGTTCGAATCCCGCCGTGGACGTTCCCAATTTTTTTTCTTTGTTTCTGTCATTTTTCAATTGCAAATGCCTTTTCTGACTTTTATAACATGTATAAAATATTTTGCCGATTTTTAAAAGCTATATTTAAAGATATTTTGAGGTTTACCTGTAATAATCATGATATATGTTGAGAGACTGCTGTAAATGAACGTAAACAAAAAAAAAATTCTGAAATGGGATGAGGCAGCTTAGATCTCTAACGAAAAGTCGGTCGGAAGACCGCTTGTTGCTCTAGCAACAAGAACACATCTAGTTATTATTATTTTTCTTCTCCCTGGGAAAATTTTGTCCACGAGTGATCTTGTTAACTACACATCCTACTAAGGTAAAATGTTTTTAGGGTTAGTAGGCATGTTAAGTAGAGTTGCCGAACGAAGGTCATTTTGCGCGCACGTGCTTGTAAGAGCGGGCACGTGCAACACGTGAAATGACCAATATAATGACTCCTACCGTAACTTTTCTATTTTTTGATGAAATGTTTTGAAACTCATAATATAAGGATATATTAGTAGTTTAAATAAGATGACGTGGTCAATATGGCAAGATCTCACGCGCATGCACGTGCGCTTCCCTCTGATTGGCTGAAACTAAAGTCTCAATATCTTTCTTGTTTCTTGTCATAATCTTTTGAAATTTTGAACATAGTCCTATATTATGAAGATCTACAGCATGATATATAAAAATTTTCATGAAAGTATGCGCATGCGCGTGTGCTGTAATCTGATTGGCTGAAACTTTAAAAGGCAAAATCTCCTATCAATTATGACGAAATTCTATGAAATTTAAAACATAGTCATGAATTAGGATATACTAAAATATGATATAGAAAAAAAATAATGAAATCACGCGCATGCACGTGTGCTGCAATCTGATTGGCTGAAACTTTAAATGGCTATATCTCCTTTGTTTTTTGACGAAATATTTGGAATTTTAAAATATAGTAATTCATTTTGATATCCTTCAATACGATAAAGATAAAAAATTATGAAATCACGCGCATGCATGTGTGCTGCAATTTGATTGGCTGAAACTTCAAATGGCTATAACTCCCTTGTTTTTCAACCAAACAGGATGGGATTTAGAGCATAGATAAATATAAGAGACTCCTACAAGAAGGTGAAGTCATTATGCACGTGCTTGCACGTGCGTGCAAGTCCGTGCACGTGAAATAAGTAAAATTAAAAATACACTCGAATGAGTGCATTTTTAATGCTTTTGGATTAAATGCTTTGATATTAAGTATATTAAAATTTTAGATAGTGTAGACAAGATAATATGGTCGTTACGCACATGGACACGCGTGCAATGCCTATTTTAAAATATATTTTGTTTTTTTCTAAATTCCATAAAGTATTTCTTATTTAATAGAGATTACAGGGAATATGGCACCAAAAGGGAGTTGGGGAGCGTTTGGGGAACATCTGTAACGGTCCCCGTTACAATTAGCACTAGTTATTATTCTTTTTTCTTCTTATTTCTTCTCCGGTACTTTTTTGTCCGGAAGTGTTCTCAGAAACTGTTCACCAAACTAAGTTAAAACCTTTTTAGGGTTACTAGGCATGTTGTGTAGATGTGCCGAACGAAGGTCATTTTGCGCGCATTCGCATGCACGTGCGGGCGCGTGCAATGAGTAAACTGACTGATATATTTAATATGGATGTAACTTTTATATTTTTTGATAAAATGTTTTGAAACTCATTATATAAAGATATATAAGTTGTGTAGATAAGATGACATGGTCAAATTTGCATGAACTCACGCGCATGCACGTGCGCTTTGCTCTGATTGGCTGAAACAGAAATCTTAATATCTTTTTTGTTTTATAATGAAATGCTTTGAAATTTATAACATAAACATGCATTAGGATGTACTACAATATGATATATGAAATTTTTCATGAAATCACGCGCATGCACGTGCGCTGCAATCTGATTGGCTGAAACTTTAAATGACTATAACTCCCTTGGTTTTCAACCAAACAGCATGGGATTTAGAACATAGATAGACATAAAGGTCTCCTACAAGATGGTATGGTCACCATTCACATGCATGCACGTGCGTGTACGTGCGCTTTGCTCTGATTGGCTGAAACAAAAATCTCTATATTTTTTCTGTTTTTTCACAAAATGCTTTGAAATTTAAAACATAGGCATACTTTAAGATGTCCTACAATATGATATATAATAATTGTCATGAAAACACGCACATGCACGTGTGCTGCAATCTGATTGGCTTAAACTTATAATTGCTATAACTCCCTTGTTTTTCAACCAAACAGGATGGGATTAAGAACATAGACAGACATAATGGACTCCTAAAAGAAGGTATGGTCATCATGCAGGTGCATGCACGTGCATATGAGTAAAATAGTGTAAACAAGATGATATCGTCATTACGCTCATGCAATTACATGCGCACGCCTGCATTGCTTAAATTTGAAATACTTGGTATACTTTTGGGGAAACGTTGTTTACGTCTTAAATGCATAGATTTTGCCTTCTTTAATGAAAATTACAGGGAATATGGCACGAGAAGGGAGTTGGGGAGCGTTTGGGGAACATCTGTAACGGTTCCCGTTACAATTAGCACTAGTTATTATTATAATGTTCCCCAAACGAAGTTGGGGAAAATAATGTTTTTACTCTGTTTCTTATTATTATTATTATTATTTTTTTCTTCTTCTTCTTCCTGGGTACTTTTTTGTCCGGGAATGATCTTGTAAACTGTTCGTCCGATGTAGGTAAAACCTTTTTAGGGTAAGTAGACATGTTATGTAGATTTGCGGAATCAAGGTCATTTTGCGCGCACGTGCTTGCAAGAGCGCGCACGTGCAACACGTGAAATAACCAATATAATAGATATAGCCGCAACTTTTCTATTTTTTGATGGAATGCTTTGAAACTCATAATCTGAGGATATGTTAGTAGCTTAGACATGATGACATGGTCAAAATAGCAAGATCTCACGCGCATGCACGTGCGCATCACTCTGATTGGCTGAAACTAAAGTCTCAATATCTTTATTGTTTTTTTATGAAATCCTTTGAAATTTTGAACATAGTCATGCAATAGGATATCCTACAACATGACATATAGCAATTATCATGAAAACACGTACATGCACGTGCGCTGCAATCTGATTGGCTTAAACTTTAAATAGCTATAACTCCCTTGCTTTTCAACCAAACAGGATGGGATTTGGAACATAGATAGATATAATGGACTTCTACAAGAATGTATCGTCACCATGCACATGCATACACGTGCGGGTACGTGCGCTGTAATATGATTGGCTGAAACTTTAAACAGCTATAACTCCCTTGGTTTTCAACCGAACGGGGTGGGATTTAGAACATAGATAGATGTAATGGACTTCTACAAGAAGGTACGGTCACCTCGCTCATGTATGCACGTGTGTGCACGTAAAATGAGTAAAATCAAAATACTCTTAAATGAGCGTATTTTTTCTAATACTTTTGGATTAAATACTTTAATGTTTAGTATATTAAAGTATATAGATTGTGTAGACAAAATGATATGGTCATTATGCACATGCATTCACATGTGAATGCTGCAATGCTAAAATTTTAATGTACTTGGTACACTTCTGGGTAAACGTTGTTAAAGTCTCAAATGCATATAGGGTTTGTCTTTTTTAATGAAGCTTACATGGAATATGGCACCAAAAGAGATATGGGGAGCGTTTGGGGAACATCTGTAACGGTCCCCGTTACAATTAGCACTAGTTATTATTAAGGTCTTCCGTCTTCACGGAAGACCTTATAGTGATTCTATTGTTTCTTATTATTCTTATTATTATTCTTTTTTTTTTGACAAAATTTTGTGCAGGCGATTTCTCGAAAACTATTCAGTGGTTTTTCATTAAATTTTCACAAAATATGCGTCATTATATGAAGTTGTTACATCCGAAGAGTAATTTGGAAAATTCGCTTCTGGTGCCAAGTTATGGACAATTTCCTGATTTTAAAATGCGATTTTGCCGCGCACTTTTATCGAAAATGGCTACGGATATGAACTGGAGACTTATTGGAGATGATAGATCATGACTTTGTGGCTTGCAGAATCGCCTTTTCGTGCGTCGTCAGTACTTCCGGTCGTTACGAGATGCAAATTTAAAAAAGTCGTATTTTCTAACTTTTTTGTTTTTCAGTATTTTTCATTTTTATTTGGTATGGTAATAGAAGCCCTCCTTATAATGCTTACTATTTAATTTGTTTGAATGTTGATAAATCTAAAGTCTAGATATTTGCATTCAAAAATCTGAAGCGGGTCCAAAATGGCGGCTGTCTCTGTCAACTCCGCCATTTCGCGAGTAGGGGTTTATGGAGGCAGCTGAGCGTTTGATTAAACCATTCTGACATAAGGATACATGAAATGTAAAAAACTACTTCGACTCTCACGTAGTATTAAATGGTTGGAGGAGTTACCTCCCGTTACTTGTTTATATTATAATAGATAATCAATGTAAATATTGTAATTAATTGGTCAATTGACTAAAGAATTAAACAAGTATTATTGATAAATGATGTTCTGTTAGAAAATGATAATGGTGTTGCCAAAAGAAAGACAGTCTGTTTTATTTTATCAATATGATATCTGATAACTTATGATCATTGATTAAGTTGAGGTACACGGGGGCAGTACAGCCAACTGGCTTCTGTCTTCACTTTGGTACAGAAACCAATTGGTGTATCAATCAAATCGGATTGAGCAAAGTTGCCATAGTCAGTGACTAGTTAAAATATAGCTGTGTGACATTAGCTATAGGTTTGTCATTAGGACAGAGAAGCTCTTACAAAGTTAAATCATACTGTGTAAGTATATTGTAGCCACTTGGCTAGAGTTATATAGGCAACTTGGTAAGCAGTAAGACACCAGGCAGATGTTAAAGGCTAATTCAAGAGGCACCAGGCAGATAGATGTTGACTTATATAGTCACTTTTACGAGTATAGTGAGGCAATTATCATATGGCACCAGGCAGGTGCCGGTATTAACTGAAGATATATAATTATACAAAGCACTTAGGTCATTTGATTTAAAGACACCAGGCAGGTGTCATATTATTATCTGTATATATTGCATTCAATCATATCCCCAGTAAAACTCGGTAATCCGAGCACGGACCTACTGACCGCTCAGATCCGACACGTTACAGTAGTACGTTGCAATTGAGTGTCAATCTTAAAACTTAATTTCCGTTTCACTGCTTTAGTGTAACTGGGCTAGATACGACATGTAATGTGTATAATGTGTTACATATACTTTCTTAACGTCAAAATGAAATAAAGGCGCTAAGAATGTTTTATTTTTAAAATTTAATTGATGCTATCATACCTATCTAATAGATCAGTCCAAAGAAAAGGCGCAAATATTTACTCGTGGCGTTTGGTGCGAAATTATGAATGCTTTTTATAATTCTTAGACTGGTGAACTGTTGCAAAAGTACCGTGGTATACACAAGTATATTTAGAGCAGTACTCCCAATAGCTTAATTGTTAGCGCGTTGGGGATATAAAAGTAAAAAAAGAAGCGCATTCACGTTGGCGACATGGTTTCAATCCTCCTTGTGACCAAAATTTTGAATCTCTTTTCAGCTCGATTTTATGTGGGTTTCTTTTCCTAAAATGGACGGAAGACCTCTCGTTGCTCGCAACGAGATCGTTTCTAGTATTCTTACTATTTTCGTATTGACCAACTTTTGGAAATGACCTTTGTCCGGTCCATTTCTCCAGAACAGCTTAAGATATGAAAGTTTACTGTGTCGAATATCATAGATCATGACTTGAAGATGTGTCGAACAACATTTTGTCCGTCGTCAATTCTTCCGGTCGTCACAAAAAAGGGGATTAAAAGTCGATTTTTTAAATTTCTTTGTCTTTCTTTCTATCTTTTTCTGTGATATTCACGGCATAAGTAAAGGCCCCTATTTGCTGATTTTACGTATAACCAGTTTCTTGATTTGATAAAGAAGGAATTAAATATCTTTGAATGTCTTAGAACTTTCACAAACGTAGGTTTAGCGTTTCCTTAAACACTAAAAAATATTAATTTCTTTTTCTCATAAATAGACTGCGCGAGAGATAATACACGTTGTACCAATGTGCAGGTACGGTCTTCCCCGGGATGGGGAATGGACCTTTACAAAACCTTCCCTGGTTCAATAGAGACGAGATATTAGCAAATAAAATGTTGAAAACATACTAGTATATCATGTGTGTGCATCTTATTACCCCCACCCCCCATTTTTTTGTAAACTGTTAAAAACCTATCCCTACCTTTCTAACTTATTGAAAAGAATGCTAATTCCGCTTTAATGTTTTACATTCTACAAAAAATGACCTTGACGTTTATATAACAAGGCACTCTTCTAGAAGTTAAGAAAATGATAAGGCTTAATTCTTTCTACAAAATAATGGTAATTTACAAGTCTATATTCAAGACAGCCCCCCCCCCCCCTCGGAAGCGCGCAGCCAGGTAGAATTCGCAGATATAACATATACAACTTACAAATAACTTTTTAAAAGTTTCATTCATAAACAAATTAGTTCCCCTAATGTCATCTGATAATTTGCTATCATTCATTCTTTCTATGTTTTGTCTGTAGAATTTATAATTATTTCATTTAAAAAAAAATTTATCTTGAGAAAATAAAGATTGTCAGCTGCATTTATTAGCATCTCGCATTTTCTTCTATATCTTTTACTTGCATATAAATAATGTCATTAAATAAAATAAAAGAAATTGAACTCTATTACCATCTTTTTTAATTCATTCATAAATCCTTGGATCCGCTCGCAGCTGCGCGGTGGCCTCATCGCTACTGTAAACAATTCATTCATCACGCCGAAAATGTTCATGATTCCGCTAAACTAAGAAAGTTTACACATGGTTTATCATCTCATATCAAACATCAGACCTGTCCAATGCAGGAAGCCTCGAGTTAAAGAGGAAAATTCAGGAATTATTTTGCGTCGGTCATATTTTGCCGTGAACCTAGGCGACATTTTGTAATTAAGGTCTTCCGACTTCCTTCGGAAGACCTTATTGTTTTCCTTCTGTTTTCTATTATTATTATTATTATTATTATTATTATTCCACTTTTCATAGTACAGGTCATATCTCAGCTGTGCGTGGTTCAATTTGAACAATTTTTTCAGGGATGGTGCATCATGTTTATATCTCCAGGGGTATCCCTCACTTTTTCGAAATTTACTTCCGTTCGCGTTTTTTGGGGAAATTTGTATTTTTTAAATGGAATTTTGTCGCAAAAAATTCTCGAGGATGACAATTGATATGAAACTGAAACTCACGGACGTGATAGAGTATCGAATGTAGATGTGTTGAACGACCTTCATTTTTCGTCATTCTGACTTCCGGTCGCAAAAGGAAGTGAATTCTAAAAGTTTAATTTTTCAACTTTTTTCTTTTTCAATATTTTTCTTTGGAAATCACAGGGTTGATAGAGTATCTTTTAAGAACTCTAAATATGTTTTCAACATTTTCATGCGTGCATTTGTTGCAAAGATATGACCGATCCAAACTTTGTCTCACTGTCGGGGGTTCGAATCCCGCTGGGGGTGTTGCAAAAATTTTTTCTTTGTTTCTGTCTTTTTTCAGTTGCAAATGACTTTTCTTTCTTTTTTATCATGTATGGAAGATTTTGTCGATTTTTAAAAGCTATATTTTGAGATATTTTGTGGAATAACTGTAATAATCAGGATCTATGTTGAGAGACTGCTGTCAATGAAAGTAAACGATAAAAATACATTCTGAAATCTATTTCATGGCCTGACGGAGCAGAGATTTCTAACGAAAAGTCGGGCGGAAGACCTGCTTGTTGCCCTAGCAACAAGAACGCATCTAGTTAAGGTCTTCCGTCTCCAACGGAAGACCTTCTTGTTATTCTTCGGTTTCTTTTTCCCTATTATTATTATTATTCTTCCAACCGATTTTGTGCAAGCGATTTCTCAGAGATGGCTCGTCCGATTTCTACCAAACTTTCAGATCTGAAAGATATTCAATTGATCTTGATAGGTTTTTTTCCTTTTTGATTATCTCACTTCCGGTCGTGAGATATGGACGATTTTCTGATTTTCAGAGGGTCGGCTTGTCCGGGAAACTCCTCCGAAACGACTTAAGATATGGACTTGAGATTTTCAGGGAAAATAGAGGAAGGTTTGGTGAGTTGTAATTGGGTCTCCAAATCTTTCTAGCGCAAAAGGCACCGAAGTTCGGTAGGGCCGAAAAAATGTCTCAGAAATATCTCACAAAATTTGACGCATTTTGTCTCATATCTTCACTCCTGTTCATAATTTGTTAAAACATATTGAAGACAAAATATTCAATATCGCAAGACCTTTCATTTGATATAAAAAAAATAGGGCTGACCCTTCAAATTAGGGGCTAAGAGGGGCCAAAAGTCTTTTATCTATAACTCTCTAATGATCAATTCTTTGTTATACATTACTGATCAAAAGTATTCATCTTAACAATTAGATTATTACTATCTAAGTTGTTTGAAAATTGGCTTATCTGAATTCTAGATATTAATATTTGAAAATCTGAAGCGGGCCCCAGATGGCGGCTGTCTTTGTCAATTCCGCCATTTCGCAATTGGGGTTTATGGAGGCAGCTGAGCGTTTGATTAAACCATTCTGACATACGAATGCATGAAATGTAAACAAAACTACTTGGACTTTCACGTCGTAGTTCGTTGCAATTCAGTGTCGATCTTAACACTTAATTTCCGTTTCACTACTTAAGTGTAACTGGGCTAGATACGATATATGTAACGTGTACAAAGACTTTTTAAACGTCGAAATAAAATAAAGGCGATAAGAACGTTTTATTTATTTTATTTCATTGCAATTTAATAGATAAGTTCAAAGAAAATGCGCGAATATTTACTCGTGGCGTTTGGCGCAAATTATTAATAGTGACCAGCCTTTTATGATTCTTAGACAGGTGTACTGTTGCAAAAGTATACACAAAAGTATATTTAGAGCAGTACTCCCAAAAGCTTAATGGTTTGCGCGTTGGGGATAAAACAGAAAAAGGCGACATGGGTTCAATCCTCTTTGCGACCAAAATTTTGAATCTTTTTCTGTGATATTCATGGCATAAGTAAAGGCCCCTTTTTGCTGATTTAACGTATAATCAGTTTCTTGATTTGATAAAGAAGAAATTAAATATCTTTGAATCTCTTAGAACTTTCGCAAGCGTAGGTTCAACGTTTTCTTAAACACTAAAAAATATTCATTTCATTTTCTCATAAATAGGCTGCGCGGATAATACACATGGTGCCAATGTGCAGGTAAGGTCATCCCCGTGATGGGGAATGGACCTGTAGAAAACCTTCTCTGGTTCTGCAGAGTCGAGTTTTTAGCAAATAAAATGTATGAAAATGCGCGAATATTTACTCGTGGCGTTTGGCGCAAATTATTAATAGTGACCCACCTTTTATGATTCTTAGACAGGTGTACTGTTGCAAAATTATACACACAAGTATATTTAGAGCAGTACTCCCAAAAGCCTAATGGTTTGCGCGTTGGGGATAAAACAGAAAAAGGCGACATGGGTTCAATCCTCTTTGCGACCAAAATTTTGAATCTTTTTCTGTGATATTCATGGCATAAGTAAAGGCCCCTTTTTGCTGATTTAACGTATAATCAGTTTCTTGATTTGATAAAGAAGAAATTAAATATCTTTGAATGTCTTAGAACTTTTGCAAGCGTAGGTTCAACGTTTTCTTAAACACTAAAAAATATTCATTTCATTTTCTCATAAATAGGCTGTGCGGATTATACACATGGTGCTAATGTGCAGGTAAGGTCATCCCCGTGATGGGGAATGGACCTCTAGAAAACCTTCTCTGGTTCTGCGGAGTCGAGTTTTTAGCAAATGATATGTATGAAAATGCGAGAATATTTACTCGTGGCATTTGGCGCAAATTATTAATAGTGACCCGCCTTTTATAATTCTTAGACAGGTGTACTGTTGCAAAAGTATACACACAAGTATATTTAGAGCAGTACTCCCAAAAGCTTTATGGTTTGCGCGTTGGGGATAAAACAGAAAAAGGCGACATGGGTTCAATCCTCTTTGCGACCAAAATTTTGAATCACTTTTCAGCTCGATTATACGAGTTTTTTTTCCTGAATCGGACGGAAGACCTCTCGTTGCTAGCAACGAGATCGTTTCTAGTTATTCTTCTTCTTCTTCCTGGGTACTTTTTTGTCCGGGAGTGATCTTGTAAACTGTTCATCCGATGAAGGTAAAACCTTTTTAGGGTCAGTAGACATGTTATGTAGATTTGTGGAATCAAGGTCATTTTGCGCGCACGTGCTTGCAAGAGCGTGCGCGTGCAACACGTGAAATGACCAATATAATAGATATAGCCGTAACTTTTTTATTTTTTGATGAAATGCTTTGAAACTCATAATTTGATTATTTATTAGTAGTATAGACATAATGACATGGTCAAAATAGCAAGATCTCACGCGCATGCACGTGTGCTTTGCTCTGATTGGCTGAAACTAAAGTCTCTATATCTTTCTTGTTTTTCGACGAAATCCTATCAAATTTTGAACATAGCCATGCATTAATATATCCTACAACATGGTGTATAGCATTTGTCATAAAATCACGTGCATGCACGTGCGCTGCAATCTGATTGGCTTAAACTTTAAATAGCTATAACTCCCTTGGTTTTCAACCAAACAGGATGGGATTTGGAACATAGATAGATATAATGAACTTCTACAACATGATATGGTCGCCATGCACTTGCATACACGTGCGTGTACTTGCGCTGTAATCTGATTGGCTGAAACTGTAAACAGCTATACCTGCTTTGGTTTTCAACCAAACGGAGTGGGATTTAGAACATAGAGAGATGTAATGAACGTCTACAAGAAGATATCGACACCATGCTCATGTATGCACGTGCGTGCATGTGAAATGAGTTAAATCAAAAATACACTTGAATGAGCGTATTTTTAAATACTTGTAGATTAAATACTTTAATATTGTGTAGACAAGATGATATGGTCATTACGCACATGCATTCACATGCGCACGCGTGCAATGCTAAAATTTGAATGAACTTGGCGTTGTTAAAGTCTCAATGCATAGATTTTGTCCTATTTAATGAAGCTTACAGGGAATATGGCACCAAAAGGGAGTTGGGGAGCGTTTGGGGAACATCTGTAACGGTCCCCGTTACAATTAGCACTAGTTTTTCTTCTTCTTCCTGGGTACTTTTTTGTCCGGGAGTAATCTTGTAAACTGTTCATCCGAAGTAGGTAAAACCTTTTTAGGGTCAGTAGACATGTTATGTAGATTTGCGGAATCAAGGTCATTTTGCGCGCACGTGCTTGAAAGAGCGCGCACGTGCAACACGTGAAATTACCAATATAACAGGTATAGCCGTAATTTTTCTATTTTTTGATTAAATACTTTGAAACTCACAATGTGAGGATATATTAATAGTATAGACATGATGACATGGTCAAAAAAGCAAGATCTCACGCGCATGCACGTGCGCTTTGCTCTGATTGGCTGAAACTGAAGTCTCAATGTCTTTCTTGTTTTTTGACAAAATCCTTTGAAATTTTGAACATAGTCATACACTATGAAGATCTACAAGCATGATATATAAGAATTGTCATGAAAGCATGCGCATGCACGTGTGCTGCAATCTGATTGGCTGAAACTATAAATGACTATATCTCCTTTGTTTTCTAACGAAATGCTTTGAAATTTAAAACATGGTCATACATTAGGATATCCTGCAATACGATATACAAAAAAATTCAAGAAATCACGCGCATGCACGTGTGCTGCAATCTGATTGGCTAAAACTTTAAATAGCTATATCTCCTTTGTTTTTTGACAAAATGTTTTGAAATTTAAAAGATAGTCATTCATTAGGATATCCAACAATACGATATAGAAAAAAATTCATGAAATCACGTGCATGCATGTGTGCTAAAATCTTATTGGTTTAAACTTGAAATGACTATAACTCCCTTGTTTTTCAACCAAACAGGATGGGATTAAGAACATAGATAAATATAAGGGACTTCTACAAGAAGGTATGGACATCATGCACGTGCACGCACGTGCGTGCATTTAAAACGAGTGAAATTAAAAATACACTTAGATGAGTGATTCTTAATACTTTTGGACTGAATGCTTTAATATATAGTATATTAAAATATATAGATAGTGTAAACAAGATGATATGGTCATAACGCACATGCTTTCACATGCGCACGCCTGCAATGCTAAAATTTGAATATAATTGGTATCCTTCTGTTAAAGTAAAAAATGCACAGACTTTGTCTTATTTAATGAAGCTTACAGGGAATATGGCACCAAAAGGGAGTTGGGGAGCGTTTGGGGAACATCTGTAACGGTTCCCGTTACATTTAGGACTAGTTCCACTTGAGTTTCACCTTTCCTGGCCCATTGGTTCTTGAGAAGAAGATTTTTAAAAGATCTTTCCTATATATTCCTATGTAAAACTTGGGTCGGCCATTTTGGCCCCACCTTGTCCTGGGGGTCATCATTTGAACAAACTTGAATCTACACTACCTGAGGACGATTCCACATGATTTTCGTCTTTCCTGGCTTAGTGGTTCTGGAGAAGATTTTTAAAGATTTTACCTATATATATCCCTATGTAAAACTTGGGTGGGCCATTTTGGCCCCTGAGGATGATTCCACATGAATTTCATCTTTCCTGGCCCAGTGGTTCTGGAGAAGAAGATTTTAAAAGATTTTTTCCTACATATTCCTATGTAAAACTTGGGTCGGCCATTTTGGCCCCACCCTAGCCCCAGGGGCATCATTTGAAACCAGAAGTCTCTGTCGAGACTGAAGCTCTACTGGTTTGTACTTATAGCAAAGGAAGAGAAAAGTACTTAAGCAGTTGGAAATTGAAACTTTTCAACAGCAATAAATAGAATAATGATCCTTGATTAAGTCTCTTTATGTTCTTAAAGCAGTCTACTTGCATGCCATATTTATATTGTAATCAGACTAAAATTGTATTTGGAGTATCATTTTGAAAGAATTTCACAGAAATTTCTATTTTTAGTAACCATGGCAACATCGTTCATCGAAATCAAAAACTGATACACAGAATTATGTATCTTATTGTAGTCTACTTGTGTGCCAAGTTATATTGAAATCAGACTAAAACTGTTGAAAAAGTAGCATTTTGAAAGAATTTCACAGAAATTTTTATTTTTAGTAACCACTGCAACACCGTTCATTGAAATCAAAAACCGATATACAGAATTGTGTATCTTAGTGTAGTCTACTTGTGTGCCAAGTTATATTGAAATCAGACTAAAACTGTACGAGGAGTAGCATTTTGAAACAATTTCACAGAAATTTCTATTTCTAGTAACCACGGCAACACCGTTCATCGAAATCAAAAACCGATAGTCAGAATTATATATCTTAGTGTAGTCTACTCGTGTGCCAATTTATACTGTAATCAGACTAAAACTGTAGAAGGAGTAGCATTTTGAAAGAATTTCACAGAAAATTCTATTTTTAGTAACCACGGCAACACCGTTCATCGAAATCAAAAACCGATACACAGAATTATGTATCTTATTATAGTCTACTTGTGTGCCAAGTTATATTGAAATCAGACTAAAACTGTAGAAGGAGTAGCATTTTGAAAGAATTTCACAGAAATTTCTATTTTTAGTAACCACGGCAACACCGTTCATTGAAATCAAAAACCGATACAAAGAATTGTGTATCTTAGTGTAGTCTACTTGTGTGCCAAGTTATATTGAAATCAGACTAAAACTGGACGAGGAGTAGCATTTTGAAACAATTTCACAGAAATTTCTATTTTTAGTAACCACGGCAACACCGTTCATCGAAATCAAAAACCGATATAAAGAATTATGTATCTTATTGTAGCCTACTTGTGTGTCAAGTTCTACTGAAATCAGACTAAAACTGTAGAAGGAGTAGCATTTTGAAAGAATTTCACAGAAATTTCTATTTTTAGTAACCACGACAACACCGTTCATCGAAATCAAAAACTGATACACAGAATTATGTATCTTATTGTAGTCTACTTGTGTGCCAAGTTATATTGAAATCAGACTAAAACTGTAGAAGAAGTAGCATTTTGAAAGAATTTCACAGAAATTTTTATTTTTAGTAACCACAGCAACACCGTTCATCGAAATCAGAAACCGATATACAGAATTGTGTATCTTAGTGTAGTCTACTTGTGTGCCAAGTTATATTGAAATCAGACTAAAACTGTACGAGGAGTAGCATTTTGAAACAATTTCACAGAAATTTCTATTTCTAGTAACCACGGCAACACCGTTCATCGAAATCAAAAACCGATAGTCAGAATTATATATCTTAGTGTAGTCTACTCGTGTGCCAAGTTATACTGTAATCAGACTAAAACTGTACGAGGAGTAGCATTTTGAAAGAATTTCACAGAAAATTCTATTTTTAGTAACCACGGCAACACCGTTCATCGAAATCAAAAACCGATACACAGAATTATGTATCTTATTATAGTCTACTTGTGTGCCAAGTTATATTGAAATCAGACTAAAACTGTACGAGGAGTAGCATTTTGAAACAATTTCACAGAAATTTCTATTTCTAGTAACCACGGCAACACCGTTCATCGAAATCAAAAACCGATAGTCAGAATTATATATCTTAGTGTAGTCTACTTGTGTGCCAAGTTATACTGTAATCAGACTAAAACTGTAGAAGGAGTAGCATTTTGAAAGAATTTCACAGAAAATTCTATTTTTAGTAACCACGGCAACACCGTTCATCGAAATCAAAAACCGATACACAGAATTATGTATCTTATTATAGTCTACTTGTGTGCCAAGTTATATTTAAATCAGACTAAAACTGTAGAAGGAGTAGCATTTTGAAAGAATTTCACAGAAATTTCTATTTTTAGTAACCACGGCAACACCGTTCATTGAAATCAAAAACCGATATAAAGAATTGTGTATCTTAGTGTAGTCTACTTGTGTGCCAAGTTATATTGAAATCAGACTAAAACTGTACGAGGAGTAGCATTTTGAAACAATTTCACAGAAATTTCTATTTTCAGTAACCACGGCAACACCGTTCATCGAAATCAAAAACCGATACACAGAATTATGTATCTTATTGTAGCCTACTTGTGTGTCAAGTTCTACTGAAATCAGACTAAAACTGTAGAAGGAGTAGCATTTTGAAAGAATTTCACAGAAATTTCTATTTTTAGTAACCACGACAACACCGTTCATCGAAATCAAAAACTGATACACAGAATTATGTATCTTATTGTAGTCTACTTGTGTGCCAAGTTATATTGAAATCAGACTAAAACTGTAGAAGAAGTAGCATTTTGAAAGAATTTCACAGAAATTTCTATTTTTAGTAACCACAGCAACACCGTTCATCGAAATCAAAAACCGATATACAGAATTGTGTATCTTAGTGTAGTCTACTTGTGTGCCAAGTTATATTGAAATCAGACTAAAACTGTACGAGGAGTAGCATTTTGAAACAATTTCACAGAAATTTCTATTTCTAGTAACCACGGCAACACCGTTCATCGAAATCAAAAACCGATAGTCAGAATTATATATCTTAGTGTAGTCTACTCGTGTGCCAAGTCATACTGTAATCAGACTAAAACTGTAGAAGGAGTAGCATTTTGAAAGAATTTCACAGAAAATTCTATTTTTAGTAACCACGGCAACACCGTTCATCGAAATCAAAAACCGATACACAGAATTATGTATCTTATTATAGTCTACTTGTGTGCCAAGTTATATTGAAATCAGACTAAAACTGTAGAAGGAGTAGCATTTTGAAAGAATTTCACAGAAATTTCTATTTTTAGTAACCACGGCAACACCGTTCATTGAAATCAAAAACCGATATAAAGAATTGTGTATCTTAGTGTAGTCTACTTGTGTGCCAAGTTATATTGAAATCAGACTAAAACTGTACGAGGAGTAGCATTTTGAAACAATTTCACAGAAATTTCTATTTTTAGTAACCACGGCAACACCGTTCATCGAAATCAAAAACCGATACACAGAATTATGTATCTTATTGTAGCCTACTTGTGTGTCAAGTTCTACTGAAATCAGACTAAAACTGTAGAAGGAGTAGCATTTTGAAAGAATTTCACAGAAATTTCTATTTTTAGTAACCACGACAACACCGTTCATCGAAATCAAAAACTGATACACAGAATTACAGTGCAGGGAAATAATTTTGTTACAGCATCAATGCTGATTTTGGTGCTTCCTATGCTTGCTGATTTTGATGCTTCCTTTGCTTGCTGATTTTGATGCTAGTTATCCTTATCCTGATCCTGGTTTGATCCTTATCCTGATGCTGGTTTGAAACTAGGTCAATGCTAGTAATGCTACCGGAAGTAGGATTATCCTGCCGGAAGTGGATAATTCAAAAACAGCATCGCTATTTTAAGCCATTAAAAATAATTTTTGGGGTAACTTTTATTTGTAATATGTATTTAATGACTTTCCTTTATCTGTTTTCACTTTTTACCGAAAAAATTAGCGATTTTTAACGAATTTCGTTTTGTCGTATTGCAATCGTAAAGAAACAAAATGGCGACATAGTGGAAGTTGGAAGTAAATCTTCATCTTGCGAAGTTATCGTAACATAGTTATTTGATATTGATTGCAGCTAAAATGCGATGATTTATCCTTTTTGTGATGCGATTTCAGTAGGTGAAATAGTCCTAGTGTGTGCAACGTGTAAGCATGGAAACGTGATGGACAATGATGAAGTTTATGTCAAATCCAGATGAAAATTTATTGCGTGTCCTGTGAATATTTTAGCGAAAATATTATGCTTTAGCCTAAATGGAAAAGTCGTAATCCAAGGAACCAATAGATCATCAGTACAGTCACTACAACCACTCAGAGGGTATGTAAACAATGTTTTTTTTTTTTTTTAAATAAGATTATATAAAAATGGTAAAGATTATGTGTTACAAAAAATCAAAAACTCAAAATTCTGAGCGATTAAGGCATTTAAACATGGTAAACCCATGTGATTTTAAAGGTCAATTTTTACAATTGAGTAAAAAATAAATGATTTTTTTTTTAATTTAGAATCTGCAGATGCAGTATTCTGTAGTTAATCCACAAAGTATCAAGTCAAATTATACATAACCCATTGTTGCAACCACGGCCAAAATGTACAACCTTCTCCCATTCTGACCGTGGTCAAATGAGAAAGAATATTTTGTAGCTCGATCATTAATATTTTGTAGCTCATTCAAATATTGACCACTTGCAAATAAAGCAAAGTAAGATATTTTACTTTGATCATGATACCCAGTCGCAGTGTAAGAAACACTGTTGAATGAATGTAAATTGTTCATTTCAATTGGGATGGAAAGAAACCCATGTTCACTTACACTGTCATATGACGTCACAATAAGATTGAGGCATCAAGATAACGATTAGGAAATTTTTTGATCAAGCAGCCACGAGCAGGAGAGCTTTACGCTTACAACAATGTGGTAATGTACATATATAACCTGACCGACTGATAACCAAGTCCACTCAAATGTACTTCACTCAAACGTAGTACATGTATTTCAACTTTTGAACCAATCTAGAAGTCAACTCTTAAACAATAGTATGCATGGTTACGGATTTTATCTTTGCAGTCTTAGTTAGGCTGTTCCCTATCAAGTACTGTCCTGTGTCTAGTTTATGAGTAGAATCTAGATTGTACTTAAGGCTTTAAACAGATATATAATTTTTTCAGAAGGCAGATATGTATCTATCCTGATATTTGAGCTACAATACATTACAATGTCAATATGTATCAAATATTTGAATTGGTCATGTTGATCAGGAAGTCTTTTTTTGTATTGAACAAGATGTGTTTGTGAAACACTGTGCGGCTGGCGGTAACAAAGTTAAAAAAAAACTGTTTTAGCATATAGGTCACAGTCTAGGTCATAAGGTCATTGATCTCAATGTCGTTTGAAAGAACTTTATCAGTGGAATATGCATACCGAGTATGAAGTCTCCATCTCCTATGATTCAAAAGTTATGGTAAAAGTTCGAAAGAACTATTTTAAGCATGTAGATCACAGTCAAGGTCACAAGGTCATTGAAGTTGGTGTCTTTTGGAAGAACTTTTTAAGTTGAGTACGCATGCCAAATATCAAGTCTCTACCTCTCAGAGTTAAAAAGTTATGGCGAATGTTCAAATTGACAATAGACAGACAGACAAACAGCTGAACAGATAAACAGACAGGACATAAACAATATACGCCTCAGATCTATCGATCCGGGGGCATAAAAATTTTAAGAACAAACCATTTCTTCACAATTATTTATGAATAATTTTCATTTGATTTAAAAGAATAAGCTGTATACATGGTATATCCCCGCTGTAAAACAAAATTATTTTATATAAGTGGTGAGAATTATTACTGGTATGTATTTTTATGTAAAATTTTTTTATTTTAAAATATGTTTATCGTATATAATTTAATTAACACAAAATATAAGTATAAACAAAAAAATGCCTTATTCTTTTTGCGATATTTAAATATTTTTACTTACATATTGATATACGTGTACTTAATCCTCACACAGAATCTTTATTATCGATTAATCATTTCAGCCTCAATGGCTCCTTTTAAATTTTACTGGAGTTAAAAGAGAAAAGATGAGTGTTTGAAACTGTGATCATTACTTTGATATTAAATAGCCAAATTATGTTCAAGTTGTAAAGTTACTTATTGTCATTGTGCCCCTATTTCATAGCACAAGTTTTAGTAGTCAGTGACAATTTATTTTCTTTTACCTGTAAAAAAAAAATTAATTGCTCTAAATGTGTAATATTAAATAATTTCCTCCTCAAGTTTGTATATGTATATTTGTGTGATGTACACATTACTCACTGTATAAAGTTAACAACTATAGTTAAAACTGTATTATTAGCATTGTATTTTAATATTTGGCATTTTTTGAAATTAACCTAATTAATGTTTCATATTTTTTCAGGCCCATGACAGAGTAAACAAAGCAGAAATTGCTCCAGGATTAAAGTATGCTGGTCTTCTCTATGGACCTAAATCCAGCTGATGAAATTCTGTTAAAATAGTGAAAATTCAAGCCAGGAACTTCTGTTAATCAGACAGTGGCATTAAAACCGTTGTGATGATGTGCACCAAATCCATTGATGACATACATATATACATTTTAAAGTTATCTCCCACTTAGATCTAAAATGAAATGGACAGAATTTAAAGTTTAAAGTGGATTTCAAGTGATTTGTGTATTGTACATAATTAGATATGAGATGTATGTAAATAGAAATGCATCCTGCTCTTTTGTACAATCTTACAACTGTTCATGATGATTGTCCATATATAAATTGATTTTATAGAATAAATGAAAACATATATTTTACAATATAGTGTGATGTTTGTTTTAAGTATAATGTACTAATTGAGAGATACATGTTTATATGATATTCTGTCCAAGTTGTGTTTTTAGTATATACATTTTAAAAAAAATACTGCCCCTGATATTTTATTTTTGAGGACACCAACATTCCATGTAAATAGGCAATATTTCTGTTACATGTAGTGTTCTTATTGAAGCTGAATGAAGCATATATAATTCTTAATTGCATTTTCATGAATACTCTAAAAATAGATTTTTTAGATCACTTGAAAAAGAATATCAAACACTTATTGATGACTGGTAAAATTTTCACTGATGTGCCAAGATTAATGAATTGTAATGACAAAAATAGTAATACCAGTGTGTCCTGATTCATTTAATTCTTAATATTTTGAATTTAAATAAAAACATTTCTTTATTTGGATTTAATTCATTTAAAACTTTAATTGGAAAATTCCATATTTATAAATCTGCAATAAGAAACTGAATGTGGGGGTAACACATTGTTATGTAGGGTATTTTAGACTGAAGTAAATCATTTAAATACACAGAAAAATAAGCTTGTAGTATTTTAAATGCCTGGGAAACACACTTTTTGACATTTTAAAATTATGTTCACTATCCATAGGATTTTAAAACCAGTACAGGGAATGAAAATGACTCCACCATCAGCATGAATTCATTAGGCCGAAATAAAAAATACTCTTGTTTCCTTTCACCCGTCCTACCCTACATTTTACCCTCCGACCCTAAAAGTTTTTATTACATTTTCATTTTTTGGGTTACTATTTTACTAAAGTTGACCAACAATATTTACAGAACTAATACATCGTAAGTGTACAGGATACCTTTACTTTATAAATCTTTTTTAACTAACTTTCTTGTTATTACATACTATATGTTCTGGCAGTTCTGCATTCATTGAGTTTTGAAAATAAAATTTTTTCCCTACCTACCTACCCTAATTTTTTTGGTCAGGGGACAGGAAACAAGAGTATATTTTCTTTTGGCCTTATAGCGTGTTCGTTATAACCATGTTTTACTGTGTAGATATTTCTTCCCTTACATCATGATACTAGACAGTGTAATAAATACATTTTCCTAATTGTTTAAGCCAGTAGTTTAAATCATCCAATATTTATATATGCTCTAGTGTACCATAGATTAAGAGTTTGCTGCTAGCCAGATAATTCTTTTCATCTTGATGATATACATGTGAAATTAAAACTGTTAAGGGACTTCGACCCTCAGCCAGGAAGGACAACTCTTTAATTTAATTCAAAAAGTCTTTAAATGAAGCTCGAAAATTAAATCTTTTCATGCAACAATTGTCATTATATGCCTATCAATGTGCTTCAAGGTTCTTTGAACTTCTCAGAAAGGTCTAATTAAAAGTAGAAATTTTTAGATACCAATGTTTATTAACATGATATGAAATTAGAAGTGATTTATGGAGCTTTGCAAAGAACCTTGAAGCACATTGAGAGGCATATAATGAAATTTGTTGCATGAAAATATTTAATTTTCAAGCTTCATCTGAAGACTTTTTGAATTAAATTATAAATTAAAGAGTTGTCCTTCCTGGCTGAGGGTCGGAGTCCCTTAAGTACCGTACAAAACAAATTTCACAATTTTGAAAATGAAAACTTAACATGAAATTTACATTAACATTTTCTATCCGTTTTTCTGTTCTGTCTTAATTAACCGCCTTGGTAAAATGTTCATTTTCTGAAAATTTAACAAAATCCTAAATCATCTTTACCAAATTTTTCTTCTACCACTCCTTAGAAGCTAATAGTGCTGTATTAGGGCACAATATATTTGAGGTAGGAGACAAAATAAAGATTATTTTATGTTTGTTGTAGAACAACAAAGTACACATGTAAAATTTTAACTTCATGGAAACAATAAAAACAAAATTTCCAGTGTCTAAAAATTACAATTTATTTATAGTCAATGCCAAGTTAACCAATGAAATTATAATATAAATGAAATTACAAAGTGTCCCATAACATCTTTTAGAATTTTATGAAATAGTGTAATCATGGAATTATTAGATTAATAGTTTTACAATTCATGTCCCATATTCACTCTTTTTCACTTGTATTATATTATGTCAATAAAGTCAAATAAATAAATAAATAGAATCATGGTGTTCACATGAACAAATGAAGTTTTTTTTCTTTATCACCAGTAGTTTCTTTCAACAAATTCACTTTCTAGAATTTTTTTTATTGTAAGTTATAAATCCACCATTACATCATACTGTTCAAGTCCTCTACTGTCCTGTCCTCTACTTTTAGGAATGAAGAACACTTGTCTTTTTTAAAAAGCAGAATTTTGTTTGAATCATCAGTCTCCGACATCACTGCATGTAGATTGTCCGGTCCTTTGAATGAAACCATATAAACCGAGTTCCAGTGTCGCAGTTCATGTAGGTGTTGGTACGAAAAAGATCTCTCACTTTTCAAAGGCTTTAGTGCTGAGTACAGGTTAAAATATGCAGCCCTTCACCGGAACGTGTTGGCGTCTTCATATGAATGAATTAGATCTAGATTCTTATGTGCAGTGATGAAGCAACAAAACTGTGGACTGTTCATAGCACTCCATTTCTATAAAAGTACAAAGAAGACAAGATTTATTTATTGATGATTGATCACCTTAATATTATTATTATTTTTTTTTTTAATCTCCCACAATTTTAATTTGGGAAAAACACAAATAATTATTTATAGCATATATAATTATATAGACTTCCTATTGATTAAAGTTTGTGTATTTAATTGAATTGAGATCTTATTTGCAAGGGTATAAATGGATTCAAGTACATTTAAAAAATAAATTCTACATACAGGACATACTAGCTGCAGATCTGTAGCTCTCCAAAAAAAAAAATATTGATAGACCGGAGAGATACAGTGCCACCCATTGAAAAAACTGTATATTTATTGCGCACAAAAAAGTGCGCTTGGTTCTCAAATTATTTCTCCATGTTTTTAAAACTGTAATCTCAACATATTACTGACCATGTGTTCCTATTTAAACATATTCTTTCGCTGTTTCCACAACCAAACATTCCTCATAATTGTTGTTAATAATCCTCCTGAACCTGATATTGTAGTCATCGAACATTTTGCTTATTTATACTGCCATTTTGGTTTCAAAGATAATTTGGTCCAATATGCTTCGTTAAGATGTCAACTACGAGAGTACTTGATTGAGGATAAAGGAATATTTTTAAATCTTTCTTTTTGCAATTGAGGTAAGAATTTGGAAGAATTAATCAAGAACCGAGCACACTTTTTATGCGCAATAAATATACAGTTTTTTCAATGGGTGGCACTGTAGCTCTCCAGTCTATCAATATATTTTTTTTCGGAGAGCTACAGATCTGCAGCTTAGGACATACAAACTACTTTGTATACACAATTTTCCACTATGAAGATGCTATTCATCAAACAAGGAAAAGAATATGTAGTGAAAAGTTTTAAAATAAATGTATGCATATTTTCAAGCACAGATCCTCTCTCCTATATATCATAATTATTTTAGCTATTTCAAAATGATTTTTTGTACATACACAAATTCATTTTTCTGCACAAGTTTTTATAAAGTTAAGAACTTTACGTATTTAAAAAAATAAAGCTACAAAAGTACATGATTTTTACCTACATAATAACATAAAATCAACATGGTGAATACTATTTTTTGATGCGGTCACACTAATGATGAATACGACAAAATTTTGGCAAAAAAATGATTACTTCCTGAATCAGGAATTTCACATTAGTTTCTATGCAAAATTGATAATATACGAAGTTTTCATTTTTTGGTCAAATTTTTGTCATATTCATCATCAGTGTGACTGTATCAAGAAATGTTGTGCTCCCCATGTTGCGCCGTTCCTGCATTTCGCCACAAAATGCAAGTAAAGCAGAAAGTAGGTAAAAATAGCTACTTTGGGTAGCTTTAAATACCTAGGTAGCTATTAATACCTACGTAGGTAAAAATAGTCTTTGGACTGGACCTGATTAAAAAAATATTTACACCAGATTCATTAACATAAAATCAACTATTGCATTGGATTAATTATTACGTTTTGTTCATTACACCTCAGTCTATGATTAATTGCTTGCAGATAATCTCGTCAAAGGCACTGCGACTTTTATTTCTGACTTCCGTAAATTTAGAGGAAATTCGGATTGAAAAACTTCGTAGCATGTGTATGCCCATAAAACCCAACGGAATTTTGTAGTAATTAGTCATACTCACAATATCATACTTTTATTGTATTGTTTAACTGATTTTTCATGTGCATGCCTAACTACTTACCCCTTTATCACCGATCTCAATCAGCAATCCGTGGCGTGGCCTCACCAGTAGACTCCATAGCGTTTCCGTTTGGTGATCAGCTGATTCAGATTTGAAAATATCACGGGGTTATTGCTATTGAATTAATTTAATAATAATCTTAGGATTATATTGGCCAATTTGTCTGCAAGAAATACATTCTTTGTATTTATTTCCGACTGAAATAGGAATGTCTATTTTGCGGTTTCGTTTTGTGAAAATCAAATCTGTAGTTTTAGTAAACCAGGATAATCCTGATTTTAAGTAGGTCAATGCTGGTTTTAAAATAGGTCAATGCTAGTTCTATCCTTTGCTTGCTGATGCTGATCCAAGTAATGCTGTTTTTTTAAATGCTGATGCTGATGCTAGCTCTATCCTGATCCTACTTATGCTGATCCTGATGCTGGTTTATGTAACAAAATTAGTTCCCTGCACACGGCAACACCGTTCATTGAAATCAAAAACCGATAAAAAGAATTGTGTATCTTAGTGTAGTCTACTTGTGTGCCAAGTTATATTGAAATCAGACTAAAACTGTACGAGGAGTAGCATTTTGAAACAATTTCACAGAAATTTCTATTTTTAGTAACCACGGCAACACCATTCAACGAAATCAAAAACTGATACACAGAATTATGTATCTTAGTGTAGTCTACTTGTGTGCCAAGTTATATTGAAATCAGACTAAAACTGTAGAAGGAGTAGCATTTTTAAAGAATTTCACAGAAATTTCTATTTTTAGTAACCACGGCAACACCGTTCATCGAAATCAAAAACCGATACACAGAATTATGTATCTTAGTGCAGTCTACTTGTGTGCCAAGTTATATTGAAATCAGACCAAAACTGTAGAAGGAGTAGCATTTTGAAAAATTGTTTACAGACAGACAGACAGACAGACAGACAGACGGACGGACGGACGGACGACGGACGCATTACTATCGCATAAGCTCTTCTGGTCTCTGACCAGTAGAGCTAAAAACTTGAATCTACACTATCTGAGGATAATTCCACTTGAGTTTCACATTTCCTGCCCCAGTGGTTCTTGAGAAGAAGATTTTTAAAGATTTTTCTTATATATATTCCTATGTAAAACTTGGGTCGGCCATTTTGGCCCCACCTTGTCCTGGCGGTCATGATTTGAACAAACTTGAATCTACACTACCTGAGGACGATTCCACATGATTTTCGTCTTTCCTGGCTTAGTGGTTCTGGAGAAGAAGATTTTTAAAGATTTTACCTATATATTCCTATGTAAAACTTGGGTCGGCCATTTTGGCCCCATCCTAGCCCCAGGGGTCATCATCTGAACAAATTTGAATCTACACTACCTAAGGATGATTCCACATGAGTTTCATCTTTCCTGGCCCAGTGGTTCTGGAGAAGAAAATTTTTAAAGATTTTTCCTATATATTCCTTTGTGAAACTTGGGTCGGCCATTTTGGCCCCACCCTTGCACCAGGGGTCATGATTTGAACAAACTTGAATCTACACTACCCTGAGGATAATTCCACTTGAGTTTCACCTTTCCTGGCCCATTGGTTCTTGAGAAGAAGATTTTTAAAGATTTTTCCTATATATTCCTATGTAAAACTTGGGTCAGCCATTTTGGCCCCACCCTTGCCCCGGGGATCATGATTTGTACAAACTTCAATCTACACTACCTAAGGATGATTCCACATGAGTTTCACCTTTCCTTGCCAAGTGGTTCTGGAGAAGAAGATTTTTAAAGATTTTTTTCTATATATTACTATGTAAAACTTGGGTCGGCTATTTTGGCCCCACCTTTGCCCCGGGGGTTATGATTTGAACAAACTTAAATCTACATTACCTGAGGATGATTCCACATAAGTTTCACCTTTCCTGGCCCAGTGGTTCTTGAGAAGAAGATTTTTTAAAAATGCCATTAATTTTTCTCTTATTCATAATTATCTCCCCTTGGAAAAGGGCGTGGCCCTTCATTTGAACAAACTTGATTCCCCTTCATCCAAGGATACTTTGTGACAAGTTTGGTTAAAATTGGCCCAGTGGTTCTTGAGAAGAAGATGAAAATGTGAAAAGTTTACGACGACGACAACGACGACTACAACGACAACGACAGACAACGGACAAATTTTGATCAGAAAAGCTCACTTGAGCCTTCGGCTCAGGTGAGCTAATAAAAAGGAAAATATTATATGCTGCATGACACATACAATTTGATTTGCGATAATTATGATATTTAACGGCCATTGAATTTCGACGTTTTAAAAAAAAAACAATCGTCAATAAAGATTCCACGGGAACATGATCCCATTTTTAAATTTTAACCTGATATTTAATTAAGAATTAATTAAGTCTTGTGTATAATTTAATATTTGATATGTTTAATTTGAATTATTTGCATATTTAACATATGTGCATGTAATATTGAAAACACAAAACGAACTTTTATGCATAACCTACACCTTACGTCATATAAAGAGTTGAAATATTATAAGATATACTGACAAGAGGCTAAGCATTTTAGACACAATGTAAAGATACAATGGCATTACATAATAATGATTTGTCAAAAAGTAAGGGAAAATTGACATCATGTGATAGATTCCCGTCGTCCTGTAGCATATTGATGACACAATTTAGTAAAGAATTGGTCACATGTGACAATTTTTTTTCACATCATGCAATGAATTTCTGCCATCGTGTTATAGCGACTTGATATTGAATTAAAGATAAATTCACATCATATAATGAACTATTTAGACCAAATAGTAGAGAGTGCACATAATGTAATAATGAGTTGAAATTATATAAAAACATCTTTACACCACGTAAAATTGTTTTGACTTAATGTCATAAAGAGCTGATATAATCCAATGGAAGATTGCATGGCGAAATGTAATTGAAGTGCGAGTAAATGCCAAAAAGACTTAACATAATGTAATGGAAAGTTGACATAACGCAATAGTAGTGTGAGTATATGTCATAAAGAGTTGACATAATGTAATGGAAGGTTGACACAATGCAAAAGAAGTGTGTGTAAATGTCATAAAGTAACAATAACAGCCGATACACGATGCACGCGTCGCCTATGTGCCACTGTGTAAACCTGCTTTTTCATAGGACACATTTATTGTATTATATTATGGTGAATAAATTAATTAATATCAATATATTCGAACTTTATTTTGTGCATTTAAACCTTGAAATGAATATTAACTCGATGTATGAGTCGAAATTACAGGATCAAAGTTGATCAACCAGTACCGGAAATGAGAAAATATAGAGATCGCAATTTCAATTGACTCGACAAGGGGTACAAGAATTTTTCGGTTTTTGTCCTAAGGAGACGAAACATTTCATGTGCGATATATTCAAATTGAAGAGCAGACACTTCCTCTTCAATTGACAGATCCGAAGGCCATGGAAAGCGGTGTAATTTGAAATGTAAGCATCAGTGTTTAATCCAAATAATTTAGATGTTTATTTTTATATCATTAAGACAATTCGAATAAAATGGAATGCTATTTTCAGGAAGAATAATTATTTTAGCATCAAGTTTCATTTGTTTGATGTCAAATCATGCATGCGCAGGAGAGCGCTGGTGTTGAAAACACGAATTGACATTTGGGCGGGAAGAGTTATCCCCCGCAAGAACTTTTCAGTACAGCAGAGGAAATTCCAGCTGGTTATAAAAATAGCATAATATTTAGGAAATGAGTAATTTAAAGCCTTTATTATTAAGAATAGCATGAAATATTTGCTTATTCTTGAAATTAAAACCATTTGATATATTTTACTCGATAAATTTTAGGAGTAAAGATCCTAAATATAAGACTGAAAGTGATACCAGTGGCAGTGCCAGTAGAAGTGATTGTGAATCTGATTTATCTGAAAGTTTGCCATCAATATCAGAAGCAGTACCACTAAGTTGGTTTGATGCTTTACCAGAGGCGGAGCCTGAATCACAGTCAGAATTTGGATCGCAATCACTATTTAGTGATACAGTAACAGAAAAAGATACAAGTAGTGACACAGATAGTGATTCAACACAGCCACCATCAGATTTTGAATTGATGCCTCTGATGGTATTGTATTCTTGTTTGTTCCCTTTTTATTTTATTATTAAAGTGTCAGAAAAATAAATTTACATACTATTAATTATTAGATCAATTATCAGTGCATAACTCCACATATCTAACTTTTTTCCTTCTTATTTTTAGCCTAGTCCTATATTTGGCAACACTGTAAAGAGAAGACGTTTAGACCAAGTATGTATTTACCCATATAAGTTTAAGCGTGCTTATTGTTTGCTGTGTGCTTATATAGTGTGCTTTGCTGTGTGCCAATATAGTGTGCTTAATATATATAACATGCAGTTATTAATATCAATAGTGAATGCTTATATATAGAACTTATATATATAAATATAACATTAGATCTTAATATATAGCTTGATATGACTTTCTGCTGAAGAGGAAATTGCTAATAACAAACTGAAAAAGATTTTTTTTTTATTAAATGTTGCACTGGCTTGAAAAATCTATATTATATTAAAAACTCTCTCATTCGTGTCCACTTAGCTTTGATTAGGGAATGCTTATGCTTAATCATCATCTTTCATATGTCATTCATTAATTCATGTCAGGTAGATAAAAGAACACAAACAGAAATAGATTGCATAAACAACTATGGAAAAAGACTATTCAGTAGATACATAAATGCTCATGAAATTCTTTGTGGGGTCATTCCTTAATTACTGAAAATACTCAAAGGGATGATGAAAACATAATATATGTTGAAACACACACACAGACAGTTGAATCTGGTGAGTTGGTCACTTGCACTGCAGTTCAAACAGCTGATGCAGAACTTTCAAACTGCTTACTTTTTACTGAAAATTTACTGTCAACAACATACAACAGTGGAAACATTTTATCAGAATCATTCAGTCAAACTCTACTTACTCTAAATAAAAATGGAAGGGTTTGAAAATGTTTTTAATTTTTCATTCAAGGAGAATGGAAAAATTAAACAATGTAGTGTAGAAAAATTAGCAGCAAATTTGAAAAAATTGGTTAGTCATGCTTTTACCATACATGTTAAAGAATCAGACTGTCAAGAACACAGTCCCATTCTGGTAGGAAAGGATGTTCAACACAAGTTTGTAGATTCAGATGCTTGTGAAAAGTGGTGGAAGGGTAAAGTTGTTTCCCAAGTGAGTCATTAATGATGATTAGTTTAAGGGGGTGTTGTTGCTGCTAGATACCACAAAATTAGTATATATGCATGATATCCATATTAACAGAATAGAAATAGAAGAGTAATAAGTTATACACATTCAATTTTCTATTCCTAAATACATATATAGTGCAACAAACACAGGTAACTCATCAAAATCAACTTCAGAATTTACAAAATTTAATGCTTATTAACTTGTTATTACTATTTTCTAAACTATCTCTGTATCTCCACAGGTTCCAGGTTACCCTTCATGGTATAACATAGTGTACGATGGGGATGTTGCTGTGTATACCTACCAATTACTAGAGGACTGGAAGAAAGGAACCTTAAAAATTAATGTTTTTAAAGAATAAAATTGTTTTAAAGGGATTTGCTCTTCTCTTTAATTGATTTACACATGATTTTTACACAAGATTTACGAGTTTCCTTGGTGTTTGACTATTCATTCATTTTTGGTATCGTATAAGTTTGACGGTAGGCATCTTTACCGTGGCACAACTTTTTAACCACTTAAGTTATTTGAAAAAACTTTCCACCATTGATCTGCATTTAAAATGACCTTTGTAATGATACCAAGCATGTTAATATTTACTTGATATTGAAAAATCATCTGTTTTCATTACATAAAGAGTTGATATAATGTAATGGAAGATTGACACAATGCAATAGTGGTGTGGTTAATGTCATAAAGAGTTGACATAATGTAATGGAAGGTTGACACAATGCATAAGTAGAGTGTGTAAATGTCATAAAGAGTTGACATAATATAATGGACGATAGACACAATGCAATAGTGATGTGGGTTAATGTCATAAAGAGTTGACATAATGCAAAAGTAGTGTGAGTAAATGTCATAAGGAGTTGATATAACGTAATGGAAGATTGACACAATGCAATAGTGGTGTGAGTTAATGCCATAAAGACTTAACATAATGTAATGGAAAGTTGACATAACGCAATAGTAGCGTGTGTAAATGTCATAAAGAGTTGACATAATGTAATGGAAAGTTGACTCAATGCAATAGTACTGTAAGTAAATGTCACAAAGTGTTGACATAATGTAATGGAAAGTTGACACAATACAACTGTGGTGTTCTATAAGGCAGTGACGGCGTTCCATAAGATTACCAGACTTAAGTCAGTTTGTCATCATGACAATGTGCACTTAGTAGGTGTAATGAATAACACTACTTTAAATAAAAGCCAATTCTAATACACCACAAAAGATAAATTTTCTTGTCGAAGAATTACACTTCCCCGGTAAATTAATACAAAATATACACTGGTGGATTAAGTGGGACGTACATGTGTACAACCCCTCCCCTAAAATTTCAAAGTATGATACGAATAATAATAATAATGCCATACTTTGGGACAATACCAATATTTTTGTGCCTAGTTTTACTCCTAAAATACACAAAAACCCAAGAGCTTCAGGGGGCTTTGCCCCCTGGGCCCTTTTCATTCAAAGTATGATATGACTAGAATTAATAATGTCATACTTTGGTACATATCTAACCAATTCCTACACAATTTTGTCTAGTTTTACTCTTTTACATACAGAAAAACCCCCTTCATTCAAAGTATGGTATGACCAGTTCATAATAACCAATACCACTATAATAGTGCCTGGTTTTAACTCTTAAAACACAACCCAAGATCTTCGGGATGGGGGTGTTACTCCCTTGGCCTCCACCAGGGCTTCGCCCAGGACCTCTTGCCTAAACGAAGTTATACACGCCCCTCCCCAAATCCTGTATCTACATATGGTATATAAATGATTAGTCTTTTAGAATCAATTGATCACCGTACGGTAGACAAAGAAGAAAATAAATAATCTGTCCTCTACAGGCATGAAAATAAATAATCTGTCCTCGACAGGCATGAAAATAAATAATCTGTCTCAAAAAAAATTTGCCCCCCCTCCCTCAGGATCAAATGGTCGTCCCCTTAGTTTGATCAATACCAACTATAGACACACATGTTCAATATATTTTTATTCGACAGCCATGGACAAAGTCGTTAATGTCCATATCCAGAGTTTTAATGACTTACAATACTCCAAGTTTAATTCTGATAGTTCAAGAAATTTTCGACAAAATTAGGCGCCGTATGAAAGGATTAAAATCTATTTGAACTGATGAAACTATCGATTAAAAATTCTAACCCCAATGATTAACAACTACCAGCAGATAACTACACTCTTAAATATACCTGATAAGTCTGAGTAGAAGTTTAAATCTATACCAACAGAAAACCAGAAGTCTCTGTCAAGACTGTAGCTCTACTGGTTTATACTTAAAACAAAGGAAGAGAACAGCAGCAGTTGGGACTAAAGACTTTAAAACAGCAATAAATAGAAAAATGATCCTTGCCACTCATCAAAATAAAAATTGATGCATATAATTGTGTATCTTAGTTTAGTCTACTTGTGTGTCAAGTTACTAGTATATGGAAATCGGACCAAAACTGTAAAATGAGAAGCTTTTTGAAAAAAATTCTCAGAAATTTCTATTTTTAGTAACCATGTCAATACCATTCATCAAAAGCAAAAACTGGTGGTCTACTTGTGTGCAAAAGTATATTGAAATCGAACTAAAACAGTAGGAGGAGTAGCATTTTGAAAGAATTTCTAAGAAATTTCTTTTTTTAGTAACAATGGCAACACCGTTCATCGAAATCAAAAACTGATGCACAGAATTATGTATCTTAGTGTAGTCTACTTGTGTGCAAAAGTATATTAAAATTGGACCAAAACTGTAGGAGGAGTAGCAATTTGAAAGAATTTCTAAGAAAATTCTATTTTTAGTAACCATGGCAACACCATTTATTGAAATCAAAAACCGATGCACAGAATTATGTATCTTAGTGTTGTCTACTTGTGGGCCATGTTATACTGAAATCAGACCAAAACTGTTTGGAGGAGTAGCATTTTGAAAAATTGTTTACAGACAGACAGACAAACGGACGACGGACGCACTACTATCGCATAAGCTCTTCTGGTCTCTGACCAGTAGAAAAATGAGCAAAAAATATTCCCATAATGTGAATTTACATTTAATCAGTTAGTTTACTTAATCATTTAAAGTGATTTCCCAATAGTAAAAGGACTACCAAACCACTTTAGGTAAAATAATGTATTAATAAAAAACAATCGAGTGGAATTTATATAACAAAATCAGGCAGTTCTCGCAACATGGCTTGCACTCATCGTGGCGGGAAGAGAGCGATGAATGGGCTCCCGAGCCCAATAACCCCCCCCCCCCCCCCCCAAATACACAACTCCTTCGAAGAAATTCAGTTTACTTAGAATCATTGAAGAACTTTGCTATTCCTTCTTCAATCTCTGTTACACATGATATAACAAGAGGCCCATGGGCCTTATAGGTCACCTGAGTATCATGTAACAACTTTCCAGCAATTGTATTTGGTTCGTGTTTTAATCCAAAAGCCATGAAATTTACAAATTTTGAAAGAGGCACCTTGCTAATCAAAGGGCAGATTTCAAAGCATTAATTTATTTTTAGTCAAAGTACCCCCCTGGTACCCCTGACCCAGCGGCTTTGAAATTATCTATTTTGAAAGAGACGGCCCCTTTCTTCATTATAAGGCCAGCATTTTTTTAATGTTTAGGTTTAGTTATGAACATGAGAATAAAAAAGTTCCAAAGGAGATGGAATTTTTTTTTTTTTGATAAATCAATTATTAACATTTGTACATTCTTTTTTTGTGCTATCCTAATAGGCTCCTTACCACTGGACACATAATGCTTACAAATAGGAAAGTAGAACATTTAATTGCTTATTTCATCATCTGCCAGTTTGGGCCAGTTATATAAATTTTGTGATGTTGATCAAAATATATTTTTAAAAAATCAATTCTTTAATAGTTTTTCAATATATCTTCTTTTTTTTAATATGTGTAGGTGAATGTGTAGACATTGTTCTAAAATTTACTAAGATGCCTAAAATTATAATTCCTACCATAAAACAGACACTGGGAGTATTGGGGAGTAGGGTGAACATTTTTTCAGTTAAGTGTAAAATAATTTTTCTGGCTGATACAAATGATACTACATGCCTGTATAAATTTGTTTATTCTAGCCATTCAATAGTTGAATTTTTTTTTATTTCTTCAGGTTATTGTTTATTTCTTCCTCAAATGGACTTAACTCCTCCCATAGTTTTATTCATTATATCTGATGCATAAGCAACCCTTTTCTGAAGAATGATGCTTAGACTGTAAATTATAACAGAGACCTAAACAATGTCGCTGGCAATATGCAATAGCTACCACGGGCAGTTTAAAACCTGGGGGAGGAAAATAATTTACAGTTACTTTTGAAACGAATACATAATTATCTCACCAGCATGTCATTGTGCAACAAAGTCGTCAGCATTTTATTTCTCCTTTGAATGGGTGAAACGTTTTGAATGGCACTCTTATCGATGAAATTTACACTTAACCAAGCTATCTTCTCAGATCTAGCTTTATTTACCCGCCGTTTCATCGTAAATCCGGAAGTGCGAGTTCGTAAATTTGAAATCTCGATCCCGACTCAAATTTGACATCGGAAAGAAATTTTTTTAAAAATTTTTTTCTGAATATTCAAAACCTTGAGCGGAGGGTTTGTAAAACTGAAAATAAAATAAATCCTGGCCTTAAATATGTAATAAGATCATTAGCATATTAACCAGGAGCAAAGGATTAGATGTTCAAAGAAATCATGCATTTCACTATATAATCATTAGAGCCCCACCCTAAAACAAGAACACCTGACCCTGGGGCAATAAAATTCACAATTTTGGTAGAGTCACTCTTGCTCATCATAACTATCTACTTCGTTGGTTTATTTAATATCCAGGAGCAGAGAAGAAGATTTTCAAAGAAATAATGCATTTTCACTAACTACTTATTTAGCCCCGCCCTAGCACTAGAACCCCTGATCCCAGGGCCATGAATTTCACAATTTTGGTAGAGGACTCATTGCTAGTTACAATCATGCAAACAGTTTGACTGCTTGATGTCCAGGAGTCAAGAAGATTTTTAGGGTAGTTCTACACTCGGCGCTAAATGGGCTCAATCTTAAAAAATCTGCTTTTATAAGTTAGATATACATCCCAGCAATGGATAGACACAAGAAAAATTATATGTCAACATGTTCACTTTTCCGCTATTGCCTATCGGTAAACATGCCCCGAAATGTAAAATACTGAAATTTACCTATCCTACATTTTGTTGTATTTAAATGAATTAAAGTCTAAATGTTCAACTTTAATACACAAAATAGAGTAAAGACTTGTTAGTAAACCATATATAATCATTGTTTTGCATGAATTATTATAATTATTTGCACTTTGCTAGGCTAACGTATCAAAATGAAATATGAGAAAATGTGCTTCACAGGCCAATCTCGGTCATTTTAGAAAAAATTATGGACTCAAACTTAAAAAATTTGCATTCTTTTTACTAAATAACATTTAAGAAAAATAAGAAGCTAAAAAAAATTATATGTTGACGCATTACTTTTCCTGGTATGAGCTCTACACTAAAGGGACCCCCATAATTTCATTCATCCAAAAGTAATATATTGCCACATTTTCCTGTAGTTCTGTTAAAGTTTGAGTGTATACTTGTATTAACAAGGTTGTACATATCTAAAACAATGATAATACACACCCAATACCTATTGTCCCTAAAAATTTATCTTATAATACTCTAAAACATTAATACACTTGTCCGTAAATTGGAGACAATGAAAATGGGCGTGATTGACTGATTCTCACAAACTGGACGCTTTTGTTACAGAAAGTAAGTATGCTGCGAGTGAATCAACTTTTTTCATATAATTATTATTCTAGCCTAAAGATAATTTTGCATTGTGATTGTTGGGTAAGCCGGTTTAAGGGGGGGGGGGGTATGCGTCTTATGAAATAATTATTATTCAGTGAATTTATAATTTGTGATGGATAAAATTAATTAAATTTGTCTAAGTCAAATCGTATTAATTACTTTTCTTGCGAATTATCACTATTAGCTTTAACTTGGCACCGACAATAGTCGCCCCGACTTTCATGTACTGATGTAGCATGTTCGTAGTCCGTATTATCGGCGCAGCGTATTACACATGTATCATTCACAGACATGTTGTTTTATTACCTAATTTTTTCTCTGTCAACTGTAAGTTCTCTTTTTAATTAATTGATCCTTAAACTGTAAAATCACTCAATGTTTGTACGTTTGTTGACACGAGCGACTTCGAGCAAAATCGTTACCGGATATTTCAAGCGCTGAGTAAAATTCAAACCAATATAGTTCAAAAATCAGATCTCGGAAAAATTAAGTGTGGTTCCGGTTTTACTATTCGTAAATGACGTAGTGTGAGTATAGACTTACTTTAAAGATTGCATTAATTTTAGTGGTTTTGGCCCCACCCCTCAGGCCCCAGGGGGGCAAGGATCATGAAATTCACAATTTTTGTTCCCCTTCACCCATAGATGCTTTGTGCCAAATTTGGTTGAAATGGGTTCAGTGGTTGCAGAGAAGAAGCTGAAATGTTCAAATGTTAACGCACAACGCACGACGACGGACGAAAACAGATAGCAATAGGTCACCTGAGTTTACTCAGGTGACCTAAAAAAATTCAGCCAAATATGAAATTTTTAAAAATGATATAAAAAACTTCAGCCACATATGAAATCGTCAAGTCCATTAAAGATTTGACCAAAGATTAATTTTTGGAGCATGCTATAGCTGCACATAAAGCATATATCTTACCTTTCATAGGTTGATTTCTTTTCAGATTTTCGCAACAAAGAAGAGATGTCATTTAATACAGGATTTGTGGGAAGGTCAAGGCCGCAATATGATAACTAGAAGGGTGGTAAAATATACTCAGTTTGTCTTCGTAATAAGTCCATTTAATGAAGCAGAGTCTAATTCGAGTTTACGCGCTTTACTTATGTTTACGAGCAGCTTATATTTCATGTAGTCGTTCGTGCGAGGTGGAACCAGTGCTTACGCAGCTAGGATAAGGCTGCCTGTAAATTATCAAACTGTTCAAACAATAGTTACTTCTCTGAACTACATATATATGACGTCATAATAGAATATGACGTCAAGTTACTGCATACTTGAGCTGACATGACGGGGAAAGTGTCATAATTATTACACGGCATGTAGATTTATTTTGGGGACTTGTTGGTCAATTTAAGTGTAAGGATTGTTTTTTAAGCTCGAGTGCTGTTAGGATGTTGAGCATTTGAAATTGAAAGATCCCTATTCCTTTTGCTTGTTCAATATGCACATATTCAAACAATAGATAAATTATGTGTGAAATGCTCCCCTTACACGTTCGTAGACAGAGTTAGAATTTCTGAATCGTGTTTATATTGGACTGGCACAAGTGATAAACAAAGACAAATTGAAGATATTCTGCGTGAATTTACATGAGAAGTATGTCCTCTAGCTGAATTCTGCTGGGGGATTGTGTGTAGTGTATCCATTTTTGTATGAATCGCGAAAAAGAGTGGAAAATACCCCTCCCTATGTTGGTAAGTTTAATTTCTCGTAAAATATTTTCTAAACGAGTAAAAATTAAACCTGCCCCCAGCACATTTTATAAACCAGAGATCACTATGAATTGATATATGTAACAAACTTTGCACAATATTTTTGTTTTGCATTTGTGCCGAAGAGATTTTTGTGCAACAATTAGGAACATCATAAATCTTCGTTACGTGATCAACACACTTACGTGGCGTCAAAAAAATGCTTTATAATAAAACCTAATTGAACTATTATCTCAAGTTGACTCATTTCGTACAAGGATTACATATTAAAACTAAAATCTAGCTCAAAATAAGATGTCTATTTGCAAGGCATTTTAAGCCTTCGAACAGCCTTATCATAACTGCGTAGTTTTTTTTTTTTATTTTTCTTAATCCAGAATAAACATTGTAGAAAGACATATTAGTAATAAATATTGTATGCAAGTCTGAAATTTGAATTTTATCGCTGGATATATTGTACGACATAAATGACAGCTCGATCAGTTTGCGGTATTGACGTTCCATAGCAGAAGACTATGAACGGTGAAGACGATAAAATTTCGAGTATGACTCGTGCTCGAGATGGCATGCTGCGTTTCACATAGAAGTCGATGATAGAACATTGTAGGAAACGAGTAAGTAATTTACAGAGATCAATTCCTTTGCGAAATGATTCTTTTACACCAGAGTTTTAAACTGTAAATGTATTATATTTCGCAAGTACGATATTTGGCGGAAATTGAGTTTTGAACAAGTTAGTGTAGATGTAATTTCATTTAGCGCATTTCTTATCGTTCTGATTTACGTATATATATATATATATATATATATAAGTACAAAACATTTAGCGCTTGAATTAGCGGAAGTGTCTTTCCGCCAAAAGCGCTTAAAAGAATACACAGCCAAAAGTAATACGTTAACAGTACCTTGACCATTCTTACCGGAGCACTTTACAGCCTCCCGATGTTGGGAAGCTATCTAAAGATGCATTTAATAATATAAATGAACTTTGTTTCTGGCAAATTGAAACCACTGAACTCTTCACGTTTTGTTATAGATTTACATACTTTCTATGAAAATATGTAATTTACAGTTTGCACAAGAAATGTTTTGTTGGAGGATGCAATGCCATATGAAAAGAATCTATACGACAGCATTTTAGCATTTTTGTGATTTTCAGTAAACTTTGTTAAAAACATGAAAATAATGAATTTTTAATTGGTCTCCTATGATTTAATAAAAGACATATAGGTGACTCTTGTGTGAACTGACAATAGTATAGACAAATTTAAATTTATTTAGAGATTTTTTTGCTGAAAACAGTACGTAATATTAATTATGATTAATCATTTATTGGATGTAATCTCCAAAAAGTCGATCGAAGAGCTGGAAATTGTAGAGATATGCGGCCCGTCGAATGCAAGGATTTAACCAAAGATCACCAACACCGTGTACCTTTCCCTTGGCCTGGGTGAAATGAAAAGAAATATAGATAAAATCAAATTGAGGTTCTGGAACAATCTTTGTACATCAAGCTATTCCCTATTCTACAAAAAGCTCTTCATTGCAAGGTTGTGCTCTTTTGGTTCGGCGACACCAAGACCGAATCGTGGATTCCTAGCAGATATTCATATCCATAATCCATAATGAGGGAATACAGCATCGAGTTTCTTTTTCAGAGAGTACCTTTTGAATCGTGACGTTCCTCCAAATCACACCCGGAAGCAATTCGTAGGAACTGTAGTTGACACTGCTGCTGATCGTGAATGGAGGGAGAATTCAAATCAAATAGCTTCGCAGATACGCTGAAATACATGAAAAATTATCAATTTATCTCCTTTGGCTACTCGGTTTGAAACTTCCTAAACACACATTGAAACAAATTTCAGTAATTAGACTCTCGGTCGACATCGTTAAAGAAGAAGTGAACTACAAATTGTGTACGCGTACAACAAGTGATATTGCAGTGCATTTCCTCCTTGAATGAACAATGCTATTTGCTAGCAAAGGCAGCTCGATGGACGAAATAGTAAACCAGTTCCTGAATGTATACCGTGACTAGTTTCTGTAAGGCCTTGAAAGTATACAACTGAATTTCATATTTTGTACGATATACCACAGGTAACCAATGAATAGTTATTACAACCGATGTTCCATAATTATGTTTTCTTAAACGTGTCACTAGTCTGTCATCAGTGTTTTGAATTTTCTGCAAGTTTTTTAAGGATGTGGCATTAAGGTCAAACAGAAGTGCATAGTCATAATCCAGTCGAAACGTCACGAGTGATTTTACGAATGTCCTGCACGCACCCTCTGCTATGAGTGATGTTACGAAGATGGAAACAACAGGATCTAATGACCGACTTTACTTGGCAATCCATACTAAGTTTGCTGTCGAAAAACACCGCAAGTTTTTTTTTAACACAGGAAGCATTAGTAATGACTGATCCAGCCTAAGCGAGTTTACGTCCTGAAAACTCATTTGCCATACGTTTCGGAGTACTTATGATTAGTTCAGTCTTCTCTTGGTTATGCATAAGGTTGTTGTTTTTCATCCAGTCTTGTATATCAGACAGACACCGTTCAAGTCTATTGGCAATGTTGTCCCAACTGTTCTTCGGATTATTAATCAGGTTAACCTGTGTGTCGTCGGTATAACAATGATAATATATGTTATGTCTCTGGGACAGCAAATTTCTCCGATGGGTTTGGAAAACATTTCAATGAAAACAGATCAGTGTCCCGGATATCTTTAGAAACACTTTAAATTTTTAAAAATTTACTTTTAAATTTATTAATTCAATCAAGAAAATATACATTGATGTAAATGTGAAAATCTAGGATAAAGCGACGTTAATGAAATTCATTCAGACATCGAGTAACAAGTTTCATAAATAAATACAGCAGCTACAACAATGATAACAGAGACAGTATCCAATGGACCTGTTGCACCATATCCAGCAGTGCGGTTGGTTCCTTTCCCAAAAAGACAACTACAGCTGTCCGAAAAATGAGCTACAAAATAATTTTTTTTATATTTGTTTGCATATAAGTACATTCGCCGGTGTGGCGCAGTAGTTAGAACCTCTGTCCTAGAGTTGCGAAGTAAAGAGTTGATCCTTACGTCGCGGGGTCCAATCCCACTATGGGACGAGGAGACCGGTCAATCGGATAGGACATTATAAACCGAGGTCCAGTGTCGCAGCAAGTGCTGGCACGAAAAAGATCTCTGCTAATTGGTCCTTATTATGAGTGCCGAGTATAACATTTGCACTTCTCCACCGGTAAGTGGTAATCTCCATATAAGCGAAAAGTTCTCAAGAAGAACGTTATACAATCAATCGTTACGTTCAAACGAAATAAGCTAAATTGATTGTAAGTTTTCCTGTCTGTTGTTACCCGCGTGTCGACTCAAGAGTCGCGGAGTAAGGGTAATGGTCCTTGCGTATCGGCAAGTGGGTGCGTCTCAATGCAAGTAAAATCAAAGTACTCAGAAGTACCTCTGTACTTCTGAGTACTTTGATTTTACTTGCAGCCGGACTCATTTACAGAGTTGAATGGATTTCTTACATGAATCACGTTTATATTCTGATGAAAAAATTATTTTAAAACTATCAATATAAATGATGACACTGACAGTGAGTTTTTCAATCCTAATACCACGGTCCGACTTTGTCAGAATCAGAATTAATCTGGTACCGCAGCTGAATGTAAACAAACAGGCCAGTCTGGTTCCCTCTCCTGCTTTACCTCGTATGTGTAGAGAACTACGGTAACACTGATTATCAAAAATCCTTACGCTAATGAACTATGTTCTTTGACTTATGAAGTTTTCAAAGTCATTACTACTATAGTCTGTCCCACGACCGGAACGTCACTACTTTTTGCAAAATATCTCAAAATAAATAAATACCTTGGCTTTCAACCTATGTCCGATTGGTAGATTGATTTTTTTCCAAACTTTCTGCATTTATACGAACCCTCGAGGTCAACCGGTGTAAACACACGGCGGCAAATTCAAAGTCTACGGGGATTTAACATTTCCAAAATGGCTGCCACTTCGGAAGGAGATCCTGTATTATTTTTTATTCTTCGGAATTTTCCGTAGCCTTCCGTAAGTGACGTCATGTATGTTTCAACGCTGCGCACGTTGTATCTATTTACGCATGCGTTACAAAATAACGTGTTTTTGCCATTTTACCATCTAGGCCTTAAACGTATAATTTTTAAGTACTACAGCAGAATGCCACGGCAGAAGAAGACCAGACAAGCTGTAAAATCTCTGCAGGTATTATAGCATGATAACAGATACACCCATGTTGACAACTTTGAGCTATGCAGCTATGTTTGCAACCATGGACCTACGGTGCTATATTCTGGGATGTCTATAAATCCCTATCACAAATATTTCTGTATAAAAAAATGACTTTACCTTATGTGAACATAGCCCGGTATTTAATCCAACATAGAAGGCAGGACATTAAGCCTTTTATTCTTCAGAACTTTGGCATCCCCAAACAGTTACACATTGCATACGTCACGTGTACACATAAACCACGTAAACGTAAACATGTCAACCTATATCACGCACACTCTTGTTATAACCACTATATTTTCACATCAGCCATAACTGGAACACTATAATTCAATTGCAATTCATGTTCAAAACATTCTACACACGCAAAAACCTTCATATTCGGTCAAACATAATGGACAACAGTTTTGAAAGTTCCTGCTGTTGTCTGCACAGGCACCTGACGTTACTTATTTTTCTTTTAATTAAAAAATATACACATACCTAATAATTAGGTATGTGTATATTTTTTAATGAAAAGAAAAATAAGTAACGTCAGGTGCCTGTGGTTGTCTGCTATTGCTTGGACAAGAATGACGTCAGGAAGCGACCTTGCCCTTTATAGTGTGGTGAAAGGTCTATTCACACCCATGTAATTTTTACCCGAGTTGTTATTTTACACACGTAAGTAGTGGTAGAAAAGAAGTTTAAATTCAGTATACACTGTTTATGGTTTCATACAGGGCCGTGCCTTTTCTTTCACATTGTAATAAATAATAAAAATTATTCGAAGTCCAAAAACACGTCTTATTTATTCTTTTTATATAATATATATAAACAAGAAAGATAACTCTTAGATAATGAGTAATAATTAGTATCTCAATTGCTGGTAAGAGTTACCTCCCACACAAGTTAACCCCTAAAGCAAAATAAACTGAGAAAAACTTATCATGGTGATTCATTGTTCACAGTAAGGACAACAAATTATAAAACCTATATTTTCACAGAAGCAAAATCTTAAATATAATAGATGAATATAGTGATTCCATGAGTTGCAAATCTATATGCATAAGCTGTCTATTTTCATTAATTGTTATAATTTGTGCAAGTTTTTTGTATACATCAAGAATATGAGCCTTTCACAACTTCTAGATGGATTTTAACTTTAATTGTAATTTACATGTATAAATGTATAAAATTGAAATCAGAAAATAGCTTTCTTTGAAATACATGCAAGAAGTTGTGATTGGACAAAATTTAAAAAATATGAGTGCATTACAAAACCTCACATATTGTCTTGAAATTCAAATAAAAAAAAAAATCGGGGGGAGGGGGTGGAGCTATGCATTTTCAGTTAGAGGGGCACTATCAACTACCAACAAATCCTTGACAAACAAAGATTATTGATGGGGCACAAGCAGAAAGTAGTAGCTGTAATTTCTATATATCAGCGAAATCATTAAAGGGGGGGGGGGGGGCACCCCATCCCCTGGTTCCTACAGCTATGAGGGTTATAGCATTCATTTTAAAGAAAGCTGAGTTAAGAATTTTATGATTTTCTTTGATTTCAAGTTAGATAATACATCTATAGTAATAACACAGGAAATATTGCATATTCTCAAAACAATTGCTATCAATATTTAGTGGATGAGACAAATGATAAATCTACTGTGTTTAGAATGAAAATTGGGTCTCCAGAGGCGTTTACGATCCTATAATACTTAACAAGAGGCCCAGGAGCCACATCGCTCACCTGAGCAATTGGTTAGGAAAAAGCACATATCAGAACTGAAAGTTTACTGAGGTGAGAGGGGGAGGGGGGGGCTTGAATTTTACTACCCAGGGGGTCATGGTTTGAACAAACTAGAATCTACATTACATGAGGATGATTCCCTATGAATATCACTAAGCATGGCTTTGAATACTTGAAAAGAATTTTAGATTTTTAAAGATTTTTCCTATATATTCCTATGTAAAACTTTGATCGGCCATTTTCGGCCCATCCTACCCCCGGGGGTCATGATTTGAACAAATTTGAATCTACACTACCTGAAGATGATTCCACATGAGTTTCATCTTTCCTGTCTCAATGGTTCTTGAGAAGAAGATTTTTAAATATTTTTCCTATATATTCCTATGTAAAACTTTGACCGGCCATTTTGGCCCTACCCTACCTCTGGGGGTCATGATTTGAACAAACTTGAATCTACACAACCTGAGAATGATTTCACATGAGTTTCATCTTTCCTGGCCCAGTGGTTCTTGAAAAGATTTTTTAAAAATGCCATTAATTTTTCTCTAATTCATAATTATCTCCCCTTGGAAAAGGGCATGGCCCTTCATTTGAACAAACTTGAATCCCCTTTACCCAAGGATACTTTGTAGCAAGTTTGGTTGAAATTGGCCCAGTGGTTCTAGAGAAGAAGATGAAAATGTGAAAAGTTTACAACGACAACAACGACGACGACGACAACAACAACAACGACAGACAACGGACAAATTTTGATCAGAAAAACTCACTTGAGCCTTCGGCTCAGGTGAGCTAATAAAGCAGTCAAGTTGATACAGCAAAAGTTTTTTTTAAGGGGAAAAACTGTTCTTCATAGGAAGAGATAAGGTTAGACAATAAAAACTAAATTCAATTAAGCTCATCTGTATCAACTGAAAATCTTTGAAATGGATTACAAAGGTGTTCTGAATATCTTATAGCTCAAAAGAGTTCACATAAACAAAAACAGTGACCTTGGACTAGACTACATATTAAGTTGATCTAAAACTATTAATTTAACATTTTTTTGTAATGCACAGGTTCTTGACATTCTTAAAAAAGTGTACCAGGCATTTGAGCAAGAGAAGACACAGGGAAGGGTAAAAAACATTTCCAACCCTCTGAAGAGACTTTCCACAGCAACAGGTATGAAATATGACACAAAGACTCTGCTACTGATACAGACAGATATCTGTAATAATGGACCTTTACACCAAATATCCAGAATACAAGACCAAAAAATCTAATGTTAATTCTGAAAAAGAAAATCTTTAGTTATTTAAGTCAAACAAGAGGCCCATGGGCCATATTGCTCACATGAGCACTCTATTTAGATAAAGCAATATTTAGTTCAGAATTGACAAGTATATTAAAGGGTATATACATATGTTATCTCATCATACCCTAAGGATCCTCAAGTTGGGTTGAAATTGAGTTAACTGACACAATGTTTCTAGAGAAAAATATTCAATAGTGAAATGTTTATGATGTATAGTGCTGACAACAATGAAAATGACAGACCCATTTTGATCAGAAAAGCTTATTTAAACCATTGACTATAGTGAGCTTATATTTTCTTGCTTTTATAACATTAAAACATATTGTGAGATTATATAAAAAAAAAATGACAGAGTGACAGAGTTATCTGTTCTCTGCTTACACAGTAAGTCATTTTACATTTAAGAAATAAAAAAAAAACATAGTCCGTGCATTGTATCCTCTGATACATGAAGTACATAAATCTTTTAATATATTTTACTATAGGAATATCTGAAAGAACTCTAAAGGCAAATCTCCTGTCTGATCCAGTGACAACTGTGGTTGAGGATCTGCAAGTCCCTCCTGTACAGCAGAAGATCCACTCCAATAAGGGGCTCGATGACTTCGATGAGGACCTAGTGAAAAGGACCATCCATGAGATGCAGTTGAAGCGCGAGTATGTTTCTCTCCGTCGACTGTCAGATGTGTTGGTAGAAAGAGGATCAGGATCACCAAATCATCATTGGCAAGACTCGTGAAGAAACTTGGATTCAGGTAGGAATCAATTGGAAAAATATAACCTACAAATAAAGCATATAATTTTCAAAATTACATGTATTTATTAAATACACTTATTGACTGGATTCAAGGCCAGCATGCAATTTGTTGGACCTACAGGGTGAAAAAAAAGCATGTCCGTTTCGGACCCAGTCAATAAATAATGTTATACAAAATTGCACCTTTCATTATATTATCATTGTCCAATATCTTGCTCCGCAATCAAACATTGATTTTACATTACTGCTCAGTAAACAAAGGAAATGTTAGACTTTTTCTGGTATAGATTTATATAAGAACAAATTTTAAAGTATAATAAAAATAAGCATTGTTTGCATGCTTAACAAGAGGCCTATGGGCCACATCACTCACCTTAGCACTGTGGCTGGGAAGAAAAGCAAAAGTCAATTCAGTATTGAAAAGCTTAAATGCATATCCCAATAATAAGGAGGGGGATATGGTTTGAATTAATACCTTGAATCTACACAAACTAAGAATGCTCACATATTTCTTTGACATAATGTGGCTTTTTCTCCCTAAAATTTGAACTTTTATTTTGGCCCCACCCTTCCCCCAGGGTCAGGATTTGAATAAACTTTAATCTTCACTACCCGAGGATGCTTCCACATTAATTTAGTTTCATCTTTCCTGATCCAGTAATTCTTGGGAAGGTTTTTTAAACATGCCACCTAATTTTAACTATTTCTGAATTATCTCCCCTTGAAAGAGGGCATTTCCCTTCATTTGAACAAACTTGAATCTTCTTCACCCAAGGATGTTTTGTGGCAGGTGTTATTGAATTTGGCAGATTTACAGACGGACAGATATACAGGACTTCAGAACAAATGTGAAAAGCTTACTTAACTTTATCACCTTTGCACCTTTGTAACAAACATTTTTCTTTTTCTTTCAGATTCTACAAGTCTGGTTCAGATCGGAGGTTTATTGGTGAGCGTAATGACATTGTCAGTATGCGCCAAACTTACCTGAGGTCCATCCGAAACTTTAGAGAGGCGGGTCGTCCTATTGTGTACTTGGATGAGACTTGGCTGAACACCAATCACGTAGCGAGGGGAGATTGGGTGGACTGTCCTAGGACTTCTACCTCTGCCTTTGAGTCACACCGTGAAGGTCATGGGCGCTTCGTCCCACCTGGGAAGGGGTCTCGTCTGATAATTGTGGATGCTGGTTCTTCGGCTGTAGGCATGATCCCGGGATCAAGCCTAGTTTTTGAGTCGAAAACTGGCACTCAGGATTATCATGATGAGATGAACTCGGGAAACTTCACGAGGTGGTTCACTGAGCAGTTGCTCCCTAACCTACCGGGTAATTCAGTCATCGTGATGGATAATGCTTCCTATCACAGTCATCTGGATCCTGAGTCTAAGTGTCCGACATCGTCGGCGCGAAAGGCCGAGATCCAGTCTTGGCTTGATAGAAAGGGTATCCATTACACCCCGGCAATGTTTAAGGCTGAATTACTAACATTGGTGAAGCAGCATAAGCCTCGTCCTAAGTATGTGATTGACGATTTGGCTTCACAGGCAGGTCACACAGTTTTGCGTCTACCTCCTTATCACTGTGAGCTGAATCCCATCGAGCTGGTCTGGGCTGAATTGAAAAGCTTCATCGCCAGGAGCAACGCCACATTTAAGAAAGATAAAGTGATGGAGCTATTCAATCAAGCAAGATCAGCTTACGATGTGGAGAAGTGGAGGAGGGTCGAGAGCCACGTGATAAATGAGGTAGAGACAAAACTGTGGAAACTTGACGGAGTTCAGGATGACGAGGTCGCTCCGGTGATCATTGACTTGACGGACTCCGACGACAGTGACAGTGACTTAGACTCAGATTTTGGTGATGACGAAAGTGACGCTGACTCTGACGTTTCCATGAACTCCGTCGAGGAATCTGATGATGAAGTCACTTGTTGCATATGTGGTGACTATAATGCTCCTGGACGGTCACGAAAGATTGCGTGGGTGGAGTGTGAGTTGTGTAAGAGGTGGAGTCACCGCATATGCACCAAACCCTCTCTAAAGTCAGGTAAGTGCCTCCGATGTTGAAACAGTTTGTACGGACTGAATCCGCTTTCTTCATGAGTCTTCCTCTGATGATTGGTGAACTGTTCCTCTTTAAAGGTAAACGAAAGATTATTAATCATTAATTGATGCATGTATCACTTAGTGTTGGATTATAGATTTACATATAGGTATTCACATTTGAGAAAAATAAGCCATTGCAGTAAATGCTAAGAATTCAGTAAAATTTTGACATTGTTTGAATGTTCATAAATAGATGAGAGTGCACTGATTTCAAAGAAAAATTTAATTAGCAGACACAAATCTTTGTATCAGTTATTGATTTCAATGAATGGAGTTGCTTTTGTTACTAGTTTAATTTGGCAGAAAAACAGACTACACTAAAATACATGATTATTTTTATTGCTGTTGCAATGTTTAAAATCCAGGGGCTACTTTTCTCTGTTTTTGTTTGCCAGAACAAACAAGTAGAGCTACAGTCTTATCAAATACTTCTGGTTTCGATGTGTGACACATCTTCTATCCAATATTTAAGCTGACAAAATTTAATCATGCAATTTAAAATTAAATATTTGAATACTAAATAAATAAGGAACAAATTTATTAGACATCCAATTTATATATGTAAACTGTTTATAACATATAAATTGGGTAGCTATTTAATTCATTCCTTATATTTTTTTCATTCATCAAATGTGAGGAAAAAAGATGACTGCCTTGAAAATAATTTCAAATTTAAAAAAAATTAAATGTTCTGTTAGGCGAATCGATACATTTTTTTATGCAACTCATTGGAACATAGGCAATCTAATTTTAATGATATAAGGTAATTTTTTATCCATCAATGAAATACCCCTTTATGACCAGAGTCAAACTATTCAAAACTGAAAATATTTAAAGTCTCTTAGGGCAATGAGAACTTATTATATCATTGGTTAATCTATGATACATGCATTGTTTAATGATTAATTTGTCTTTCAAGAGGTGGGACTGTGTGTAACTAATCTTTTTTATGCATCTTAATTATCTACATTCTTGATACTTTACCTTATATTGCTGTAAACACTTTTTTGTCCTTTGGTCAAAATTTCATCAGTATGGATCAGCTATAACTGAAAATAAGGAAGGGCATTACAGATTTGAATCCCTATTGTAGATCCTTGCAAACTTATAAATCTATTAAAAACTTTTTGCACATACATGCTTAGATATGAATTTCATTTTACCCATCTAGTATATAGATATAGAGGTAACCATATCCCGTTAGTAAACTGCAGAAATAAATTTTAATGAACATGTCAATTTCACTGCAACTGGAATGAGTTAAATTTAAAAATACACTCAATGTCAACTGTAATTTATTCTGATCCCTAATAAATTCTACTTTTACCTGTTGCTTTATTTTAGTCATTCCATAGTTCAAATAGAGTACTGCATATGTGAACACAATATACTGCCTGATTATCTGATTAGTTACACACAATGTCCCCCTACCGAACCAACAAACCTGACTTTCGATGAGTGGAGCTGCTCCCCCTCCTCTGTATCTCCTGCATGTTAACTTTTCACAGGCCAGCATTTAGTCTCAGTTCCTTATTGTGATCCACTTCTCCTCTACAATTGGGACTTGCATGATCAATATTATTTTCCATTTCTTATATACACTTTGTAAAATTAATTGCAAGAAAAGTGGTTTTAATTCATGAGATATATTGAATAAATGATACATATTTATTGAATTTATGCATATCTATAAAACCCCTACTGATTTCAAATTTTCCTTTTAACATGACCAATTTACTGTGATTAAACCTACTGTGATATACACTGTATACTGTTTTTTTTTTTAACTTATGTATAAATTAATGGCAAGAAAAACCAGATTAATTTCAGTGATTTTGATTCATGTGTGTATATGTTTTTTGATCATGTTACACTGTTTACTATATTTAAGCTTTAATATAAGAATCATACTATATTTCTATTCAGTTTACTGTGATAAAATCTGCTGTGATAAATGTTATTGTTTAACTTAATATGTACATGTAGTACATTTGAACATATGAATTGTAATAGCAAGAAATGGTATAATCACTTGATTATTTACATTTTTTATTCAATATTTTATATTTTCACTCTACAAATTATGCACTTAAGCACTCTACGTGATAAAAACGTTGCCGTGATTATTGGTTTAACTTAATATCTAAATACTCTACTTTTACAATTTAGTGTCCCACTTCTACCATATACTCTGTATCAGTGATTGTTCTATATCTGAAAGATGCATATTTGTGTTCTATTACCAAAAATGTTTACATATTGTGAAAAAAATGTTGCTGTTATATACCCTCTTTTTTTATTTATTTTTTTTATCTTCAAATTCACCATATTTAGACTTACTGCTACTTATCAACTGACTCTAAGTGCTGTAGTTGCTATAGTTTCATACAGACATATAACTTGCTTATTCAATGCTTTTGTGCCCAAAATACACCTTAAAACATTTTATTATGACTGTATGTTTGCATTATGGATATATCATGTATTACTTAAGGTTCTTTCAACCAAACATTGAATGTGTACAACAAAGGTGTGGGTTTGAAATGCACTACTACATAGAGCTAGTTAAAAAAAAAAAAAAAAAAATATATATATATATATATATATATATATATATATATATATATATATATATATATGTATATGTATATATATATATATATATATATATATATATATATACAACAAACTAGTTATAAAGTTTGTAGTCAAGCACAGCAGTACCTTACTGCATACAATAAAGTTATACTTTTACATACATATGCTGAGTCCATTTTTACATGGACCCATGGATGTCATATGATTACAGTGGTTACATTCAGTACATATCTCAATGTTGGTTTACATGATATGGAGTCACTGGCACGACAGAGATGTCTGTAAACTTCCGTCTTTGTGACATTACCTAAATGCTTACATACAGGGCAAGATATTTAAGGAATTCCCCAAATATCTTAATTTCATATTACATAAAGCAAGTAGTGTCTGTGATTAAAATACTATAGGAAAGTTTCAAATGTTTGTCTGAATTATTTGTATTGATTTCTTTGATGAGCATAATATGTATTGTATTCATGCAGTGAATCACTGGGTTTTTTTATGGGATGACACTATACAAACTTCAGTCACTAAAGAATTTCTGAAATTTTCATTAATATTAATCCTCAGACTGTTACATGTATACCGGGTAGTTAAGAAAAACTAAAATTCTGCAATGATTTTTTAAATATAATATTTACTTTGTGATAATAAGTTATTAATCCACACCATATGATACCAACAATATTGATGTTGAAAAGAATTTATTGCAATATGAGTTATTGATTCATTCTGTTATGTGTGTTCATCTTACATGTAATGATGCAGATTTTCTAAAATTTTTGAAATAAATTCTTTGTGCATTCCATAAATATATTGTTTTCCTTTCGAAAATATTTTAAGAAGTTTTATGATTGAAATAAGAAATCTCATATCCCTAGACAATATGCTGCATAATGCATTATAATGAAAAGTCATATTATATACAGCTATACTTATCTTGTTTGACAAGATATGAAAAGTATGCATGGGTAAAAAAAGATACCTTCAAATAAAGTGAAAGTTTATCCTAACAGCGATGTCCATCAAAGGTGTGGCACCTGTTGAAGTCTCCTCAGCTGTAAATATGTCAATATTAAAGCTGAACTTTGACTTTATGAGGGTAAAAATATGTTTGCTCCCTGTAACAGTAAACCAATCAACTCAATCAATATATATGCAACTTTTACACAGTACTATAATCATGATAATTTAAATTTAACGCATTCTCAGGGTACATGTACATATAGAGGTAGCATCAGTAAACCCTGTTAATGTGGGTAGCATATGTGACCTGTATGTACACAATAAATTAATCTCTTTTTTATTTTTTAGCTTTTATGAAAGTTGATTTTAACTGATTTAAAGTAATTGACTTCAGCATATTTTAATTGACTGGGAGAATGTTTGTGAAATATGCTGTATTAAACATTCCATGTCTTGGGTTTTCTATATATCATATATATAAGCAAAATAAATAAATATTTAAAAAAAAATAAACAAAGAATTTTTAAAAGAAATCAGGAAAGAAATTTGAGTGCCAAAATATTGGTAATTTATATAGAAAATAGCATATTAGATACTTAGGGTAATTTTTTAGACATAAACAGTCTAATAAATGGATTTTCATGCACTATACATCTACAGCTAATTGGTGTAGAGTTAAAAGCGAAAGTAGACTTGTTAATGAAAAATTACAATTTTCTAACACAAATAGAAAGTCGGCATTGCTTTCCTAAATGTTATCCCTTTTCCTGTGTAGCTCTTTAAGCCAACTGATATGGTCAAATCAGTTCATTCATCAATGTTAGCCCGTAAACCGTTATATAGCTGTTACATATAGGCTGCATACCGTCTATAATGTAGGTCACTGTATTTCTGTTGTCTATAGCCAATACGGACGCGTGTGAACAATGCATTTAGGCATACTCTATCATAAAACTTAATATACATCTTCAATGAACGTCTGAACAGCAGTAGATAACAAAATTAACATTTAAAAACTTACCTTTCTGAACCATGGATGGTTCAACAGCCCGCCATATGAGGAATGAGTGCGTCCATAAGATGCACTGTTTCATATTCGGAGTATTCCCTCATTTATCACGATAAAACTCGCTGAAATATTGCTGAATAATGTGTATTTCTCATATTTGTATTAAAAACACGTTTATTTCATTTCTTTCTATTTAATTTTATTTTTTGAATTTTTCCTTTGGAAAGAACGACTACTCCCTTCGAAAACTGGTTCCCGGCCCCGTAATTCAGACGCTAATGGACGAGTTTACCATGTTAAATCCCCGTAGACTTTGAATTTGCCGCCGTGTGTTTACACCGGTTGACCTCGAGGGTTCGTATAAATGCAGAAAGTTTGGAAAAAAATCAATCTACCAATCGGACATAGGTTGAAAGCCAAGGTATTTATTTATTTTGAGATATTTTGCAAAAAGTAGTGACGTTCCGGTCGTGGGACAGACTATAATATTTATTTTATATAGATAAAACTTCGTTTTATTTTTGTTGCTTTATTTAGCGTTTGTATTATCTCAAAAGCGGTTGAGAGTAAGAACTATAGTTTTGCACGTAACTTTAAAATGGCGACTATGGGGTCAACATCCTGCCTTGAACAGGATCACATAAGCCGGCAATTGCTCTCTGAGCAATAAGCCCGGCTAAAAATTAGTTTAGACCATACGCGACTGTGTCTATCAACCAGAAGTCTCTGTCGAGACTGTAGCTCTACTGGTTTGTACTTATCAAAAACCATTGCACTATTTTATGTATCTTTGTGTAGTCTACTTGTGTGCCAACTTAGTTTGAAATCACTAAAACTGTAGAAGGAGTAGAGTTTGAAAGGAATTTCACAGAAAATTTTATTTTTAGTAACCATGGCAACACCGTTCATCAAAATAAAAAACCGATGCACTATTTAATGTATCTTAGTGTAGTCTACTTGTATGCCAAGTTATATTGAAATCAGACCAAAACTGTAGAAGGCGTAGCGTTTTTAAGGAATTTCACAGAAAATTCTATTTTTAGTAACCATGGCAACACCGTTCATCGAAATCAAAAACCGATGCACTATTCTATGTATCTTAGTGTAGTCTACTTGTGTGCCAAGTTATATTGAAATCAGACCAAAACTGTAGAAGGAGTAGCGTTTTTAAGGAATTTCACAGAAAATTCTATTTTTAGTAACCATGGCAACACCGCACATCGAAATCAAAAAACCGATGCACTATTCTATGGATCTTAGTGTAGTCTACTTGTGTGCCAAGTTATATTGAATTCAGATCAAAACTGTAGAAGGAGTAGAGTTTTTAAGGAATTTCACAGAAAATTTTATTTTTAGTAACCATGGTAACACCTTTCATCAAAATCAAAAACCGATGCACTATTCTATGGATCTTAGTGTAGTCTACTTGTATGCCAAGTTATATTGAAATCAGACCAAAACTGTAGAAGGAGTAGCGTTTTAAAGGAATTTCACAAAAAATTCTATTTTTAGTAACCATGGCAACACCGTTCATCGAAAACAAAAACCGATGCACTATTCTACGTATCGTAGTGTAGTCTACTTGTGTGCCAAGTTATATTGAAATCAGACCAAAACTGTAGAAGGAGTAGCGTTTTTAAGGAATTTCACAGAAAATTCTATTTTTAGTAACCATGGCAACACCGTTCATCGAAATCAAAAACCGATGCACTATTCTATGTATCTTAGTGTAGTCTACTTGTGTGCCAAGTTATATTGAAATCAGACCAAAACTGTAGAAGGAGTAGCGTTTTAAAGGAATTTCACAGAAAATTCTATTTTTAGTAACCATGGCAACACCTTTCATCGAAATCAAAAACCGATGCACTATTCAATGTATCTTAGTGTAGTCTGCTTGTGTGCCAAGTTATATTGAAATCAGACCAAAACTGTAGAAGGAGTAGAGTTTTAAAGGAATTTCACAGAAAATTCTATTTTTAGTAACCATGGCAACACCGTTCATCGAAATCAAAAACCGATGCAGTATTCTATGTATCTTAGTGTAGTCTACTTGTGTGCCAAGTTATATTGAAATCAGACTAAAATTGTAGGAGGAGTAGCTTTTTGAAAAATTGTTTACAGACAGACGGACAGACAGACAGACAGACAGACAGACGGACGGACGCCGGACGCATTACTTTCGCATAAGCTCTTCTGGTCTCTGACCAGTAGAGCTAAAAATGACGTAATTTTCAAGCTAATCAATGCATTATGACGTCATGAATTGCATCATTTTCCCCATGTCCCCCATAAATCCTTATAAATTATGCATGAAATGCTTTCGAATAGTTGATGTGTTTTTGACTAGATTCTGAGTTGCTGGGCGAAGCAATGCGGTATTATTTTTTCTTACGGTAATACCTGTTTCTCATTATCATTAATATTGCAATTACATTCTGGTGGTCTTCTAACATAAAAGTACTAAGTCTTTTTATGTTTGAAATGGAATATAGAATAAATAAAGAATGAAAAAAAATCGGAACAGTATATCTATTGGGCCATAAATGCAAAATGTGAACCTAGATCTTTGAACACCTTTTGCTCCAAAATATCTTTTTAAGAGATAATTACTGACATTGATCAAATATATGAAACTATTATTTTCATTAAAGTCTGAGTCATGTGTCATTTCATCGATATGCAAGTTTCCAACAAAAACAACGCACAAATAGTTATATTTTTAAAAAGACACAAACTCATACCCGGAGCACTAAAATGAAAATTCTTGACGTTACTCGATGTTAATAGCATTAAACGAGTACATGTACATGGGGTGTTGCTAAAACGCGGAACGGAACGGAAAACAGAAAATAAATATCAAGGAAGGAACCTTGATTCGATATGAATCAGAAATAAAAAGCAATATTCATGATATTTATTATAGTCATATTTAATGAAAAGTTAACGTATAATATGTTATATTTGTGAATGATGCTCCTCTATTAACATGTACATGTGATGCTCAATAAAATACATATTGTGATTTAGATGTACTAACTACTGTAAATCACTTTTTATTTTCGCGTAATTACGCGAGACAATGCGTTCGCAAAAATTAAATTCTCGCGTATAAAAAGTATTCCTTACGATTATATAGAGGAATAACAACTATTCGTGAAAATTATGTCTCGCTTATAAAGAGTCAATGACAATCTCTCGAAAATTTAGTGATCTACAGTATTATCCATCTGTCAAATCATTTTTTAGAGAATGCTTATTTATAAATAAAAAATCTTGTATTGAAAAAGACGGAAGGAAAAAGACTAGTAGTATATATACATACGCGTGTATCGGTAAAGACAAAAAAGAACTAGTATTGACATACTGGTATACAGATTATGCCGCATACATTGGCGAATCCAGGAATCTTGAAATGAGGAGGGGGCAGTTTGGAGTCGGAGTAGGTTCCCTCAGTCACACACATATATTGGTCACAAAAAGGACGGGGGTCTTTCTCCCCTTTAATCCATGAGTGGCATATGATATGTATATTGAAAAATTCAAATATGAATAGCTGCAACATAAGAAAACACATTTTACTGGGTCATTCACCCCCACTCCCCAAAAATGAAAAACATACTTTAATAACTTAATTAAACGTATGGACGATATATTATTAATTTTACTACAGTTAAGATTTGCCACTCCATCTATCTAAGATGTTAATTGATATATAGGAAGCGACTCAACTTGTATAAAATTTTTAAAACCAGTTTTACAATCGAAGTGTTATCCAGGCTTGTGGGAAAGTGGTGTTCTAATAGTAATCTTATTATAGAAGTTTTTTTTACATTTTATTTTTTTTTTACCAATTATAATGATTTATAAAAATAACAAATATCCCCTTGTTTTCCAGACATAACCTTTATACTATTGAAATAATCATTGAAACCTCCAACACTTTCTGTCTGTTTAAGTAATAGTAGTCAGTAAGTGTAAGAAAATAACACTGAAAGAAATTAAAGCTGTCATTACTTTGTCAGCGCTTTTCGTAAGAGACTTAAAATGACTAATAAAACTTGTATTGATCTTAGAGGGATTAAATATGTATAACATATATCGTTTCAGAGAATTTTATATATTTTAAATGATTTAATCTCAAATAATATTTTCCGTTTTCCGTTCTGTTCCGCTTTCCGTTCCGCGTTTTAGCAACACCTCATGTACATGTAACTTTTCTCAATATAGTCACCATTTAACACAATACATTTCTTTTGTCGCTTTAACCAGTTATAAATATGTGCACAAAATGTTCAGGTTTCATTCGTAAAATAATATATAACAATCTCTGTCTCATATCCTGCAATCCTCCAACCTCGTAAGCCCCGTGGGGATCCGGGTTAGAATAGGTTCTCAGTATCCCCTTGCTTGTCGTAAAAGGCGACTACATGGGGCGGTCCTTCGGATGAGACCGTATTAACCAAGGCCCCGTGTCACAGCAGGTGTGGCACGATAAAGATCCCTCCCTGCTCAAAGGCCGTAAGTGTCGAGCATAGGCCTAGCTAAATTTGCAGCCATTTACCGGTAATGGTGACGTCTCCATATCAGTGAAAAATTCTGGAGAGGGATGTTAGACAGTATACAATATATCAATCAATCTAACCTCGTATAAACTTGAATTTACGAATTTACGGATATACGATTAAATATGATTTCCCGAATGCTTACAACATCTTTTGGTCTCTGTAGGTGTTTATCCGATGTCTACGCAGAATTTTATTACTGCTCACTTCTCCACCTATTCCGAAAACGTCCCTTTTTTGAACAATTCCGAGCCATCTTAAGACCGCGGAACATTAAGGAAAGGATTGCACGGGTCCGTGAAAAAATTCTGCCCAATGAATTTTTCTCATTTTTACATATAACCTTCCTAATGTCAATGATACCATTATATCGAAGTATCAAGCATGGTCATCAGGCTTATAAGGAAGTTATGGTTGCCATGGTAACCACCATTTTTCAATCTTTTGATATTTACGAGGTGAATGTTTTATATTGCCACACACGCAACAAAATTGAAGCAAATTAAATATTTTCCTGCAGATATTTAATAATATGCTTTATATTTATTGAAAATAAAAATTGTTTCGGAAACTATTGATAAATGTAGCAATGCCATTGATTTTGGGGGAAGTATTAATTGTAAATTTGCAGTAATATTTTCAACTCAATAACAGTTTTTAACGTCTAGACAAAAAATTACCCAATGAATTTTCCCAAAACTAATATATGCTGTACTAGTCATTATAAGTGACTTATGGTTAAAATATGAAGTAAGGTAATCAGATTAATTTTGAAGCTACACGCATTTCAGTACCACCCCCCCCTTCCTAGAATATTAAAAGATTTCACAGATTTTCATATGATGGTTTGTTGTTGGACCTTAAATATGCATAATCTGTTTAAAGACAATAAAGGCCATATGTATAGATAAATAAATACTTTTTCCTCTGAAAATCTGGCAGCTGGTGCTCATTCTATATGTGAAGCACAATGATTTACTTATCACCGACAGTGGTCACTAAAATAACTTCTTTTTTTCAAACTCAGTTTTTCATCTCCAAAACATTCGTTTTGTTATTATATCAGTATCAATAAATATTAAAAACCAGTGCGCAGTCCTCAAAGGCCTTATTCTTCATGCTTTGAACAATCAGCGATATTTCTACTTAGTGACCTGGAATCGGCAGGGGGGGGGGGGGGGGGGGGGGTCAGACATTTGAAAAAATTGAATAAAAAGAGGTAATTTTATAAAACTTGTAACTGCATTATATTTTTTTTAAATAAATGTATTCATCCATAAATAATCTTATTGGCCAAATTACAGTAATAATTATTCTAAATATTCACATTTACACATAGTTTTCCTTCCGATTCTTTTCAAGTAAGTACACTTCATTTTCTCTCTACATGGATGAGCGCTATCTCCATTGTGACGTCATAATGTCACAATTGACGTCAAAACTAGATCTACTGTTTTGATTCAAAAATAATCATTGATTGAAATAACTTTCCGTCGCTTTATGATATATGCTGGAGTGAAACATCTATATTCATGTCCATGTGATTAAAAATAAAACATTTTTCAAATGTATTCCCATAAGCATGATGAGTTCACATGTTTCTTTTATTTATTTATGTACATATTTTCCCAGGTATTCTTTCAGAAGAGGTGTGTTGTGTTTCAATACGGCGCATAAAACATTTTACAACAATCGTTTACAATATATGTGCGACGATCATTGAATGTTTACACGGTCAATGTCACTGCTGAAAATGCTAAAGATCTTATAGGAGAAAACAAAATTCTCTGCGATATTTTTTTAAAGATATGTCTTCTACAAATAAGTGGTCTTCGCCGTAACATGCTTATCAAAATCGCCTTCGTTCATCAATATTTATACATCTAGTAAATCACGCCGTCTGATTCTCTTATTGGAAATTATCTATACACAGATGTAGATCCTATGATACACAATAATCTTAAATAAAATTCTAATTTTAAAATGAGGATATAAACCCCAAGAAATAAATTAAATTTATTTTTAATGAAATAGATTTCAATGTTCATAGATATGCAATAGATAGACGTGTCAAATCGTAAAACATGCACGTAGATAAAAAATATGATCAACGCTCGCCAACACTTTCAGTGCATCGTAACAATCTTTAATATCTTATACTTTCTCTACTTTAGAAAAATAAACCCCATTTGTCATGAGCGCAAACATATGACGCTCCTTATTCCGGAAATAGTTACAGCAAACATTCTTTTTTTATTCACCAAATGACGTGATCACGTGACGCCGTGCAATCGCGTCCTTAACTGGCAAAATTGGAAATATATGCAACTTACGTCATTTTATCTATTACAATCAAAACATTCAGTGATAGACAATGAAATGGGCGGGTACAATTCGACGCGGACGTGGGGAAAACATCGGATTGAAGTTGCAAGATCGAAATTCATTTTCAATCCGCCTGAGCTGTTTTCAAAGAAAAGAGTGGATGTATGATCCCAACAAGAGGCCCACGGGCCTTATAGGTCACCTGAGTATCATGTAACAACTTTCCAGCGATTGTATTTGGTTCGTGTTTTAAGCCAAAAGCCATGAAATTCACGAATTTTGAAAGAGGCACCATTGCTTATCAAAGGGCAGATTTCAAAGCATTAATTTATTTTCAGTCAAAGTACCCCCTTGGTACCCCTGACCCAGCAGCCCTGAAATTATCTATTTTGAAAGAGGACCCTTTCTTCATTATAAGGCCAGCATTTTTTTTTTATGTTTAAGTTTAGTTATGAACATGAGAATAAAAAAGTCCCGAAGGAAAAGGAAATAAATTTTTTTGATAAATCAATTATTAACATTTGTACATTCTTTCTTTTATGCTATCCTAATAGGCTCCTTACCACTGGACACATAATGCTTACAAATAGGAAAGTAGAACATTTAATTGCTTATTTCATCATCTGCCAGTTTGGGCCAGTTATATAAATTTTGTGATGTTGATCAAAATATATTTTAAAAAATCAATTCTTTAAAAGTCTTTCAATACATCTTCATTTTCTTAATATGTGTTAAGTGAATGTGTAGACGTTGTTCTAAAATTTACTTGATGCCTAAAATTATAATTCCTATCATAAAACAGACAGGAAGTATTGGGGAGTAGGGTCAACATTTTTTCAATTAAGTGTAAAATAATTTTTCTGGCAGATACAAATGATACTACATATATTTGTATATTCTTGCCTTTTAATAGTTGAATTTTTTTTATTTCTTCACTTCAGGTTATTGTTTATTTCTTCCTCAAATGGACTTCACTTCTCCCATAGTTTTATTCATTACATCTGATGCATAAGCAACCATTTTCTGAAGAATGATGCTTAGACTGTAAGCTATAACAGAGACCTAAACAATGTCCCTGGCAATATGCAATAGCTACCACGGGCAGTTTAAAACCTGGGGGAGGAAAATAATTTACAGTTACTTTTGAAACGAATACATAATTATCTCACCAGCATGTCATTGTGCAACAAAGTCGTCAGCATTTTATTTGTCCTTTGAACGGGTGAAACGTTTTGAATGGCACTCTTATCGATGAATTTTACACTAAACCATGCTAAATTCTTGGATCTAGCTTTATTTACCTGCCGTTTCATCTAAAAACCGGAAGTGCGAGTTCGTAAATTTGAAATCTCGATCCCGATTCAAATTTGACATCGGAAAGAAAAAAATTGTTTTATTTTTTTCTAAAAGTTCAAAACCTTGAGCGGAGGGTTTGTAAAACTGAAAATAAAATAAATCCTGGCCTTAGATATGTAATTAGATCATTAGCATATTAACCAAGAGCAAAGGATAAGATGTTCAAAGAATTCATACATTTCACTATATAATCATTAATTAGAGCCTCGCCCTAAAACAAGAACCCCTGACCCTGGGGCCATAAAATTCACAATTTTGGTAGAGGCACTCTTGCTTATCATAACTATGTACTTAGTTAGTTTATTTAATACCCAGGAGCAGAGAACAAGATTTTCAAAGAATTAATGTATTTTCACTATATAATCAATAGAGCCCCGCCCTAACACCAGAACCCCTGACCCTGGGGCCATAAAATTCACAATTTTGGTAGAGGCACTCTTGCTCATCATAACTATGTACTTAGTTGGTTTATTTAATACCCAGGAGCAGAGAAGAAGATTTTCAAAGAAATAATGCATTTTCACAACCTACTTATTTAGCCCCACCCTAGCACTAGAACCCCTGACCCTGGGGCCATGAATTTCAAAATTTTGGTAGAGGACTCATTGCTGATTACAATCATGCAAACAGTTTGACTGCTTGATGTCCAGGAGTAAAGAAGAAGATTTTTAAAGATTGCACTAATTTTAGTGGTTTTGGCCCCACCCCTCAGGCCCCAGGGGGGCAGGGATCATGAAATTCACAATTTTTGTTCCCCTTCACCCATAGATGCTTTGTACCAAATTTGGTTGAAATTGGTTTAGTGGTTGCAGAGAAGAAGCTGAAAATGTTCAAATGTTAACGCACGACGAACGACGCACGACGAACGACGACGGACGAAAACAGATAGCAATAGGTCACCTGAGTTTACTCAGGTGACCTAAAAATCAACTACAGTGAACATCAAGGTTGTGATTCGGTCAGTCAGTTCAAAAATGCAGAAAAAACGATGGGTTACTTGAAGTTGAAAACGCAGTTGAACACTGATTTGTACAAAGATTTGAAGGATCTGAGAGAATTGAGAGAGGATGGATGAATCAAATTGACATTTAGTTGTCGCCCAATTCGCAACTAGGTTAAGGGCTACCCAAAGGTAGATCAGTGTATGCAGAGCCTCGGGAATTCGATTATGACGTCACGGTGAAATTGTACAAATGAATACTCTTACATACCTCGATTTCTCATGATTATTGTAAATATAATCAATGTGTAACTTATATTCTAACACTATTCGAATGTAAAATCAAAGCCAACTTGATCTCGCTGTACTAACAGATATGACGTCATAGGCTAGTTTGACACGCAGTTTCTCAGTACTTAAGACGCAGATAAAACTAATTAATGGAACTGAAAATATGAAAATTAAATCTAAATAACCGTGATTTGACTAAAATTGATTCATATTTTTGAATGCATTAATCAATAGTTCACAGTCTTACATGTATTTAATTGATAACTATTAGGTCTCTTATAAAGCCACAGTCATGCTCTTTTATACAGAAACGTACTACAATCGCAGATACTACCCTCCAAAATCTCAAAAGTTCAACGATATCCGCTTGATTATAAATTATTATATTTTATACACATGTAGCTACTGTCCCTACTATTCATTTTGAAAAGTGCTGGGAGCAAGTTGTGCGCTGTTGATTTTTTCCGTAATTTTACATTTCTTCAATGCACATAGTCTATCAAAAGTCGGCTAAATTTTATATAATTCCCGGGCATGGAGAAGTTGCTCCCAACACTTTTCGGGTTAAGAAATTTGTCTCAAAGAAAACACAATCTATTTCATAGTGAAAAAAATTATCCAACCGTTGAACTTTCACGATCTTTGTACCCGTACATATTTTTTTTAATTTTAAACATGCCACGTGACAAACAGCTGATGTACGTGAAGTCGCTTTGGCTGAACTCGATTAAGACCCCATACATACATATGCATTACTATAATTCCCATTAAATTAAAACTCAAGATAATAAAAATAATATCAACATTATATTGATTTTTTCGGAATATTTTAAGGCATATTTCCTATGGGCGGCCTTAACCTAGCTGCGTTGTCGTACATGTAGTAGTCAGGAGGTACGTGATCCTCACGGCCCGCATTCAAATCCCACTGTTGGTCGCGGAGACCGGTCCTTCGGATGAGGCTGTATTAATCGAGGTCCCGTGTCGCAGTAGGTTCTGGCATGAAAAAATCCGTCACGACTCAATGGCCCCGAGTTCCGAGCATAATTTTGCAGCTCGGTGGTTACATCTTCAAAGAAAGGTACGATCAACAACATGAACATTGATATTAGAAAAAACAAATTTATCTGATAAAAGTCACTGCTTTAATTTCGATCTGTAATCACAAATAAACGGTAGTAATAGTCCCCCTTCACCAGTAAAATATGAGTAATTTTTCTCGGGTACCCAGCTCCATTCCCCCTCATTATGTGAAAGTAATAATCCAAACGGTTCGTTGATATGCTCCCAGTATTCATCTTCGTTAAATTCCTTAATTTTTGAAGGATTCCAGTTTGATTATCTTACAGTGGTGTTGTCGTGGAATCTAAATTTTCCAGGATAATCTTGATTTAAGTAGCTAACTCGAACATAAAATGCATTATCCAGATCTAGATCGTCCTCTGTAAGTAAATTTTTTAATTATATATTGCCTTTTTTTAAATCAACCTTCTACATTTATTCGTTATTGATAGAACATCTCAGAATATAAAATTGTATACCCGGATGCACGCTTTTGATTCCTAACCGAAATCCGTACCAACTTCCATACCACACAAGTAACTCAGTATTTGGCGTCACAACTTGTGACGTCATGTAAAATACCAAGTCGTCACAGATCACGGAATGGACATTTTCTTCTTTGTAATTTCTAGGACTGTTGATATACCTCAGCCAGTTGCTTTTGGCGGGGGAGGCTGCATCCACAAAATGTGTCACTGCACCTTCGTCACCCGAGTTGAGCTGTTGAAATGATAATAAGATTCACACAGACTAAAACTTGAAATGTACAAATTACCTAATTTCTGTAGGAGTTATTATATACATACATTTATGGATATAAACAATATTATTATTACTCATTTATCTGAACTTTAGAGGTTTTAAGTTATGGAGTTTGCCATTTAACACTCACTGTCAGTCTCAATGTAAAATGGAGATGGCAAACAGTTTTAAGCTTAATACGTATTATTTTCGGAAGTGAACTCTTTAAGATTTCCTCAAAGGTCAACATGTCCAAAAATTAATTCAAATATATGCGAGTTGTAAAGTTAAAACTTGTACAATTACTGTAAATGTACTATATTTAGCGTGTACGATATATGGCGGATTTTAAATTTTGAACTAGTTAGAGAAAATTGATTTAGCGTATCTTGGAAAATTCTTTATTTGTTTATGTACAAGACATTTAGCGTTGTACCTGAATTAGCGGAACTTGTTTTCCGCCAAAAGCGCTAAAAAGAATACACAGCCAAATGTAATACGTTTACAGTATATCATTGATAAACAGATAGAAAGTATCAAATGAAAATATTTCAAAAAAAAAAAAAAATTGAAAAAATGGATAAGGAAATTTGCATATTTTAAATAAAATGCACCTGCTTAATTCTGTACTTCAAGTGAAAAACCATCATTGCAGATACAATGTATGTTTATCAATGAAGGGCAAGTTGGACGTAAATGGTCTTTGAAAGGCTGCTAGAAAAAGCATGACAGATATAAATAAAAGGCCCCTATAAAATCCGCCATTTGCAATGACTTTCGGTTTCAAATCTTGTAATATTAATATGAACAAAATAAACTGGGAAAACAACGCTTTCCAGAGGCTAAGTCCAAATTAATTTTTCTCGATAAATATATTTTTAAAGTATTTGTAATCAAATGATACTTTCTATCTGTTAATCAATGATATAATTTGAACTGTATAAGTTTTAACTTTAATAACCTCATAGTTTTTTAGCTATAGTAGAAATAAATTTTTGGACGTTGACCTTTGATGAAACCTTAACCAGAAGTCTCTGTCGAGACTGTAGCTCTACTGGTTTGTACTGATCAAAAACTGATGCATAGAATTATGTATCTTAGTGTAGTCTACTTGTGTGATAAGTTACATTGAAATCAGACCAAAACTATAGAAGGAGTAGCATTTTAAAGAAATTCCACAGAAAATTCTACTTTAAGTAACCATGGCAACACCGTTCATTGAAATCAAAAACCGATGCACTATTATATGTAAATTAGTGTAGTTTACTTGTGTGCCAAGTGATAATGAAATGAGACCAAAACTGTATAAGGAGTAGCGTTTTAAAGGAATTTCTCAGAAAATTCTATTTTTAGTAACCATTGCAACACTGCTCATCGAAATCAAAAACCGATGCACTATTTTATGTATCTTAGTGTGTGCCAAGTGATATTGAAATGAGACTAAAACTGTAGAAGGAGTAGCATTTTAAAGGAATTTCACAGAAAATTCTATTTTTAGTAACCATGGCAACATCGTTCATCGAAATCAAAAACCGATGCACTATTTTATGTATCTTAGTGTAGTCTACTTGTGTGCCAAGTAATATTGAATTCAGACCAAAACTTTAGAAGGAGTAGCGTTTTAAAGGAATTTCTCAGAAAATTCTATTTTTAGTAACCATTGCAACACTGCTCATCAAAATCAAAAACCAGGGCTCTACATTAACTTTTTTTCCTACTTGTCCATTCGGACAAGTGACAAAGACATTTACTTGTCCGAACCCCAATTTCACTTGTCCGAAAAATTTCAATAAAGATTTTATTCAATTGTCAAAATTACATATAACCTTCATTACTCTATTACTTTAAATAAAGTTGATTATATACTGTATGTTCTTAATTTAATTGTGATCTAATTGATTAATACAACAAAGACATAAAACAAAATTTTATTGAGACTTCCTGTCCTGAAAACAATATAAAAGTGAATGTGTCAACATTGCATTAAAGTGCATGAACATTTATTCGCTGTCACTTTCGCCTGGGCCTCTAAAGTCAAAAGGATTAAATCCTGGTCGTTTAGCTCTCCCTGCATTCCACCACTTGTCTAGCACCCTAGTGCTGTTGAACACTTCCAATGGACACCCTTCTATAGAGATATACATGAGCATTCTCAGCATTGATGGCGTCAGTGAGCTTCTCCAATCCGACTTGACACGCTTCATGCATGAGAATACTCTTTCACAGGCTGCTGATGAAATTGGAAAGACCAAGAGGATCTCAACTAGCATAAGATAATTTTCAAATCTTTGTGCCAAATCTGCTGCTTTGAAGTAATTTTCAATTTGTGTTGTGTTGTGACCATAAACATGGGCTTTGAAGGCCTTAAATTCATCTCCTACTACAGCAACATCACACTCTGCATTTTGTAGAATAGCACCAAAATGCTGCATCAACAGGTTAAGTTCTTCTACACCAAAGAGAGCTAATCCCTCCCTAGTTTTGGGATACTCAGTGAGATCTAAGAGTGTTGCAGCTGCTTTTAAGATGGGATCCTTTTCCATTGGTGCAAACCTTTTATCAATTGCATCAATGAGAACATTGATTATTTCTTCCCTTTTTGCTCTGTAATTTTCTTGGGCGTTGACATTTTGCAGTGTAATGTTGTGATACACATCTCCATTAACCTCTTCAATAAACTTGCTTAGCTCTTCACCATTTGTTTGTTTTAATTCAATGAGAGAGAAATGAAACATAGTGATTGCTTCTAAGAACTGAGAAAGAGTTTTGCTGTCCCTCTGTACTTTGAGACTTAGCACACTCAAGGTTTTGAGTACATCTAGCAAGAAGAAAGACATGTACAAGAATTGGTAGTCCTTCAACTTTTTGCTAATATTGGTTGCCCTCCCTTGGACTTCAGCATTTCCAATTCTTCCACCTCTAATGTGATCATAATGAGTAATAATAACTGTGAAATTCTTCATAAGGACTGCAAGTGCTTTCTGCACATGAGGTAGCCACCTTGTTCCATGTAAATTTGTTGGCTTTAAAACCTTTTCTTCTAAGGCATCTGCAATAACCCTCAATTCTCTTAGAGCCTTTGGTGAGTAATGGTACTGTTTGTAGGTGTTTGTTAAAACATCTTGAATATCCTTCATAATTTTTTGACTTTTAATTGCATTATTGGCAGCCAGCTCTAACCTGTGGGCAGTACAGTGAACAATGACTAGATGGGGGACATCATTTTTCAGTAATGCAGCGACTCCACCCTTTGAGCCAAGATTTACGGAGGCCCCATCTGATCCAAACCCAACAAGATATGTTTTCCAGTTTTCTAATTCTGCCCTCTCAAATGATTGATCAATACAATTCAAAATTCCCTTGGCATCTGCATTTTGGATGTCTTCAATGCTTAGGTAGTGGTTTTCAGGAACCCCATTGTTTACAAACCTTACATATACAGGTTCGTTTTCTGTTACTGATGAATCTGTAGCATCATCAATCAGAATAGAAAAAAAATTCTTCCCTGCCATCTTCTGCACTGATCTTTCATACATTTCTTCATAGATGTACTTTACAAACCTGGTTAGATATGTTAACTATTGTGTTACAAAGCCAATGAGAAAAGCAACTTTAAAGCTAGAATTTGCAATATTCATGATAATAATTTATTTAAAAGGAAAACAAGCAAAGCCACACATAGCACTAAGCAATGTAATGTTACTAGTCTACTACTAGACTACCAATTATTTATAGTTAAGTATTATATATAGATGAAATTATTAATCTGAACATGCATATGAATATGATATATTAAAGAATAGATGAATGATATATATTTAATTTTATTTTCAAGATAAGTTAGTAAGTCTACCTTCTGCAAGCATTGTCTGATCTATAAAATCCCCCAACATCAAGGCCATTTTTTTCTTGCAGTTTAATGAGGGTTGGGTATGATGTAAAGGGCATTTCCTCTATACATACAAAGTAAGCAGTGTTGAAAAGCTTTATGATTTGCTCTTCAAGATTACTGTCCATTTTTCTAACACATTCAACTATTGGGCCTACTAGATTGCTGCCTTGGGATTCTTCATGCTTCAATTTTACTGCCTGTCTTTCAGCACATTTTATATGTGCTTGACTTTTCCAGTGGAAAGTTAACGTGTCTTTCCTGAATGCATTTGTTCCAAGAAACATGGAACATGATTTATCAGCCGTAACTTCGTTGTCTCGGCAAATTTCACAAAACATTTTAGCCTCAGGTTCGCCACCCTCTGCATCCTCAGCTTCATAGACTAAACCTGGAAAGTCGTCTATCCATGATACCTGAAATTTTCGTTTACGTTTTTTTTCATAATCTTTTTTCTTCTCTTTACTTTCTTATGTTTTTACGTCTTTCTTGCCATGTGTAAATCCGAATTTCGTGAGATCCATGTTGCTTTGAAATCGAAAGTAGTTTGCAATTAGTGAACTTCGATCCCGATCAAGTATAACTCAGTATAATTACATCGCGGTTGATATCGGGATCGAAGTTTGTTTTTCGTAAGCTGCTTCCGTCTAAACTATCGATAAACTTTTTGTCTTTCTTTCTTTTTTATTAATTATTTTGAGACTTTTTTAAAATTGATTTTATTGTTATACATAAAAAGCACTTGTCCAATCGGACAAGTGACCAGCAATATTCACTTGTCCGAATTTTTTTTTCACTGGTACCGGACAAGCGGACAAGCGTTAATGTCGAGCCCTGATTAAACCGATGCACTATTTTATGTATCTTAGTGTAGTTTACTTGTGTGCCATGTGATATTGAAATGAGACTAAAACTGTAGAAGGAGTAGTGTTTTAAAGGAATTTCTCAGAAAATTCTATTTTTAGTAACCATGGCAACATCTTTCATCGAAATCAAAAACCGATGCACTATTTTATGTATCTTAGTGTACTCTACTTGTGTGCCAAGTAATATTGAAATCAGACCAAAACTTCAGAAGGAGTAGCGTTTTAAAGGAATTTCTCAGAAAATTCTATTTTTAGTAACCATTGCAACACCGCTCATCGAAATCAAAAACCGATGCACTATTTTATGCATCTTGGTAAAGTCTACTTGTGTGCCAAGTGATATTGAAATGAGACTAAAACTGTAGGAGGAGTAGCGTTTTAAAGGAATTTCTCAGAAAATTCTATTTTTAGTAACCATGGCAACATCGTTCATCGAAATCAAAAACCGATGCACTATTTTATGTATCTTAATGCAGTCTACTTGTGTGCCATGTGATATTGAAATGAGACAAAAACTGTAGAAGGAGTAGCGTTTTAAAGGAATTTCACAGAAAATTCTATTTTTAGTAACCATTGCAACATCGTTCATTGAAATCAAAAACCAATGCGCTAGTTTATGTATCTTAGTGTAGTCTACTTGTGTGCCAAGTAATATTGAAATCAGATCAAAACTGTAGAAGGAGTAGCGTTTTAAAGGAATTTCTCAGAAAATTCTATTTTTAGTAACCATGGCATCACCATTCATTGAAATCAAAAACCGATGCACTATTTTATGTATCTTAGTGTAGTCTACTTGTGTGCCAAGTTATATTGAAATCAGACTAAAATTGTATGAGGAGTAGCGTTTTGAAAAATTGTTTACAGACAGACAGACAGACAGTCGGACGGACGCCGGACGCATTACTATCGCATAAGCTCTTCTGGTCTCTGACCAGTAGAGCTAAAAATAGTTGGGTGTTGCTAAAACGCGGAACGGAAAACGGAACGGAAAGCGGAACGGAACGGAAAACGGAAAATTTTTGTCAAACAAATAACATAGATTCAATATAAATCAGATAAAAAAGCAATATTCTTGTTGTAAAAATCATTTCTGATAAAAATTTATTGTAAACTATTATATATTCATGAGTCATACACAACTTCCGTGGAAAAAATGGTACTGAAAGAAATTCACCCCCCCTCCCCCCCCCCACACACACACGAAATAGGATTTTCGTGTTTGGGCAAAGGACATATCCCCCCTTTTTTTTGGCTTCTCAAATGTGTTGCATGTTGGAAAAGTTTTACTGACCCCCCTTTCTTTCAATTTGTTTCCAATGTCAATGTCTGTAAAGACAAAAATAACTATTTATGATAATCAGATTATGCACACGCAGTGTCGAATTCGCGAATCACGAAAGGGGGAGTGGCAGTTTCGGGTCTATGTAGGGGCCCACAGTCACATTAAAAATTGATTTATTAAACTCTATGTATATTTTTGACACAAAAAGGGGGGCATACCTATTACAACTTTTCAGACCTTTCCAATGAGTGGGAAAACACTCATTTTTTACGGGGTCATTCATATACACCCCCCCCAAACATACACACATATATACCGCAAACAAAATTTAAATTCATTGAATGACATGAAAGTTTTCCAACTTTGTCTTTCCAGAATTTAAATATATAGAAAATGTCTCTATTTTGAATAAAATTTTAACAACCAGTGTGTATAAGAGATGTTTCTTCGAGCTTGCCGTAAAGGTTTGCCCTTAACGTACTATCATAAGAGTTTTTTTTACATTTTATTTCTCTTTCATGGTTCATTTAGATATCAAATATTTGATCCCCCAGTCATAACCTTTTTACTACGTTATGTTCGTTTAAGTTGACATACTCACACTTTTTGTGAATGTAATTAATGTAGTAAGTTAGTGTAAAAAAAAATAGTACTGAAAAATGTTGGAATTGGAACCTATCCCCCCTCCCGAATCAAACAATTGTTTCTTTTTGTGTTATTGCTTGTCAAATACTTTTCAAGTTCGTTTATCCCCCCTTTTCAAATTCGATTCTAGGTGACGGGTGTTGCTAAAACGCGGAACGGAAAACGGAACGGAAAGCGGAACGGAACGGAAAACAGAATATATTATTTTGGATTAAATCACTTAAAATACACAAAATTTATCATAAACGATATATTTTGTACATATCCAATCCCCCACTATTAAATACAAGTTGATTTTATCATGCTCAGTCTCTTTTTTTACGAAAATCGCTTTAGCAACACCCAAATTGTTTGACGCCCTTGGTCGTCTGAGTGGGACAGCATGGCGTTGGGGATAATGCAAAACATGCCAATCACAATCACATTTCAAATGTTAATTGTATTTGCCAGTCCAATTAAAGAATAGAACTACTAGACATATCTTAGAGAGGGAGAGAGAACTCTCAACCATTAATAAAAAATACATTTCCGAGGCATGTGTATTGTATTTAGATGTAGCACACGTTAAATACATACATAGTGATACTAGTGATACTATCAACAATAGATATAAATTGATTTTGTCCTTTCAACTCTTGACGAATATTTCAATTGAATTTTGTTCAGAAATCGCACATTTTCCGACTTTTTCACAAAAAAGCGCAATAGGAAATGGTAAAACTCTTGAGCTTCCAATCATAGTGGCAAAAAATGTTTTCTGTGTCATTACTATTAATTAAATGAATTATTTGGCAATACTTTACCGGTATACAGTCCACTAGAGTTTATTGTACAATACTCTGTTCGAATACATACTATCCATGCATACAGGTGATCCTGATCATTGTCGTCAAAGAACTCTTCCCCTTCGTAGATCCCTATCACTTTATAAATGGGGATCTCGGTTTCTGTCCATGCCCCGAGACCTGCGTTTGGAATACTGGATGTCTTGATGCAGAAGCCGGTAGGTGTTGTTAAGTTGGCACGGTTGTGTTCACTAAACTCCACAGGTAACTGAAAGTATCATAAAATCTAATACTGGCCAGAGAACCAATAGTCTTATCATCAGACAAAATAATCTGATAAGTGAAGTTCTTCAATACAAGAGAAACGTGATCAATAAGGATCAACAAAATAGTGAAGCTGGGTAATCACTAATCAGCAACAAAAGTGTGCTTTATCATGAAGCAAAATAGTTGCGGGCTAGAATCCCACTATGGGATGTGGAGACCGCGGTCCTTTGGATAAGACCGTATCAACCGTGTCGCAGTAGGTGCTGGAACGAAAAAGATCCCTTAATGCTCAATGACCCCGAGTGCAAAAAATATGCAGCTCTCTAAAGGCAAATGGTGATGTCTCTATATGAACGGAAAAAGTCTCAAGAGGACGTTATACAACTACAATATTAAACATAAAGCGCAAAATTAATTTACGTTCCCAACACGATCCCTATATCTTTTTATCTCTTGTTTTTTTTTTTTTTGGCTTATCGTAACCATGTTCTTAGTCTGCCGGATAAATACCCAGGACATAAGAATTTCTAGAGCCCTCATCGTCTCAAGCCACGGTTTGGAGTACACATATAGCTCTCTATCAGAAGAGTTGGAGAGGATCGGACATTTTGGCCGTGATATGCGACGATGTAAAGTCCTATCTTTACATGAATCCATGACCACGAGTCATATATTTCACAATAATGGTGAAGATCTTAAAATAATTATGACATCTGTTTGAATGTTTTATGCAAGGGAGAAGTGGGAAGACAAATTTAAAAAGATTGGTTAACCGTTCTTTTCTATCTCTTAGACTCCAAGGAGGCAGAGATCGTGAAATCCACAATGAATGCTATCTAGCAAAATTGGTTCAAGAGAAATAATTTTAAAAAGAAAAATTTTAAATACTAATTAAAGTAAGACAAACAGTTAACTCCTGATGAACGACAACAGACGAAGAAATGTAATAAAAGCTATGTAATCTCTGGGTGAATTTAATACAAGTAATGTGCTTATCTTTCAAAAATTAAAGTAATGCACCGAATGCTAGGGAAATAGGTAGATGATTAGAATTTCGGACGTTTTCACCTACAGTTGATGTAAAAATGCGAATAGTTTGGGATTAATCGCAATGGGTAGGCAATTAACATAAAGAGATCAATGATAGGAATTAATACAGTTATGTTTACATTTAATTAACATAACAAACACGTTATGGGAACAAAAGGAAGCAAACAGACATGATCGAAACGTCAGATCTGTTACTGTTATTTTTTGTGAGACATGCACAATGTATCAATACCATGAAACGCACTCGATTCGAAACATCGGTAGAAATACATCACTGATAAGCGGACAGGAATCAAAAGAAATTTAAATATATGAGAGAAATAAGAAAAAAATAAAGATAGGAAATAAGCAATAATAATTCTCTCTCTCTCTCTCTCTCTCTAAGAACTGTGTGAATAAGAAAGAGAAGGTAGAAATAAAAGATGAGGGACTTTTTTTTTGCTGTTGTTAAACGTCCTTCTCGATAATGCTTCACTTGTACGGAGACGCAACCATTTGCCGGTGGAGACCTGCAAAATTTTTTTTCTATATTTGGCACTTAGGGCCTCTAGGCAAGAAGTGATTTATTTTTTTCGAGACAGCACCTACTGCGGCGTGGGATCTCGGTTTATACGGTCTCATCCTAAAGACTGGTCGACACGTCCCACAGTAGGATTCGAATCTGCGACGTAAATATCAACTCCTTGCTCCGCGACTCCAGAGCAGACGCTCAAACCATTGCGCCACGCGGGCAACAGAGGGACATTTGAAATACAAGTGGATATTTTCAGAAAGTGGAATCAGTGTTATTGTTTAAAGCGGAGTCGGCAATATCTCAGCCATATTTCTGCGGTTAGAATGAGGAAAGAAATAACTAGATCAAGTTATTCTTAATATAATTTAAACAAATTTCAGGAAATTACTCTTCTTCAAGTTTATGGCTAGAACTTTGTATGAATATGTAGAAAACCCAAATGAAATACCAGTAAGTGAGCCAGGTCGGTTTCTTTTTTTGTACATTTGTATTAACAAAGATTCATCACAAATGTATACGACATAATTATTAGTATTCACGCAGTATTTTTAACCAGAAGTCTCTGTCGAGACTGAAGCTCTACTGGTTTGTACTTATAGCAAAGGAAGAGAAAAGTACTTAAGCAGTTGGGAATTGAAACTTTTCTACAGCAATAAATAGAATAATGATCCTTGATAAGTCTCTTTATGTTCTTAGTGTAGTCTACTTGCATGCCACATTATATTATAATCACACTAAAACTGTATTTGGAGTAGCATTTTGAGAGTATTTAACAGAAATTTCTATTTTTAGCTCTACTGGTCAGAGACCAGAAGAGCTTATGCGATAGTAATGCGTCCGTCGTCCGTCCGTCTGTCTGTCTGTCTGTCCGTCTGTAAACAATATTTCAAAATGCTACTCCTCCTACAGTTTTGGTCTGAATTTAATATAACTTGGCACACAAGTAGACTACACTAAGATACATAATTCTGTGTATCGGTTTTTGATTTCGATGGACAGTGTTGCCGTGGTTACTAAAAATAGAAATTTCTGTGAAATTCTTTCAAAATGCTACTTCTCCTACAGTTTTGGTCTGACTTCAATATAACTTGGCACACAAGTAGACTACACTAAGATACATAATTCTGTATATCGGTTTTTGATTTCGATGAACGGTGTTGCCGTGGTTACTAAAAATAGAAATTTCTGTGAAGATCTTTCAAAATGCTACTCCTCCTACAGTTTTACTTCGTTTTCAATATAACTTGGCACACAAGTAGACTATACTAAGATACTTAATACTTGTGCATTGGTTTTTATTTTGATGAGCGGCAATGATCATTTTTCTATTTATTGCTGTTTTAAAGTTTCAAGTCCCAACTGCTATTTTTCTCTTCCTTTGTTTTATTAAGTATAAACCAGAGACGGGAGTGTCGCTTTTAGAGGGCCAAGGTCTCGACAGAGACTTCTGGTTTTTCTGGGAATTTTGACACTTTTCAAATTAGATTTTTGGCCATACCTTGAATATACAGATGAACATTTTGTCAGCGCGACCCCTCATAAACCGCTGCACAGGATTTCGTCAGACTTTACAGATATTTAGGACACAATGTATAGATGTGCATTTTACCAGGAAATTCCGAATCCTTTATTTTTCTGGGAATTTCGGCATTTTACAACTTAGATTTTTGTGGATATCTTGAATATAGTGATGAACAGTTTGTCAGCGCAACTCCTCATAAACCGCTGCACAGAATTTCATCAACCTTGCAGATATTGAGGAAACAATTTGTAGATGTGCATATTGCCGGGATATTCCGATTCTTTCATTTTTTTCCGGGATTTTCAGCACTTTGAGTTTTGGGGGAGCGTGGGGTATGTGAGCTTGCTCACTTTTTTTTCATTATTATAAGCATTTGCATCAAGTGGGGGAGGGGATGGAATATCGTCAGGATTCAATTGATACTTTTCTGATTGTGTTGTAATATTTCTCAAGATTTTTTTCTTTTAGCTACATAAATTTGATAATATATAACAAAAAATATGTTTTGATATACTCTATTAAATGTTCCCTCCAATTTAAGGTTATAGTAGCGACAGCAGTTTTGCACAATATATGCATCAATCACAGGATACAGTTGCCTGAGTGTGAAGTACTTCCGCCACAGGATAATGATGACCTATGCTACATGTATAATGGCACAGTGCATGGTGGACGAAGAACAAGGGAAAACCTTGCGTTAGGATTTATTTAATCTTATGACGTGAAACCAGTAAACCCAGCAGGTACAATATAATATTTAAGCACTTTCTGTGAGTCACACACCATAAACCCCCTTGAATGCCTCTCTACCTCCACGTCATATCTTCTCTGCTCTAATCTTCTTTCCTCCAATTCCAGCCTCTTTTTCTCTACCTGTAATTTAAAGGTATAAATATAGAACATTTGACAATAGTAAGTTTTATATTGTACTTGCTTTTATAATTGTACTTTTGGAAATCAATCTTTATCAAGAAAATAAAAAAAAATAGAGTACGGATATTTTAAACTTTACCCCTCATCTCTCCCTTTCTATTTCTACTAAGTCGTGAGCCTCCTCATTTCCGGAAGATCTTTTCTTTTTTCTGGTGGTCTTTGATGTGGCTTCTTTAGCACTTTCTTGATGGTCGCTGAATGGAAACAATGCAAATTTAAGACACATAATTTTTGCTTGGGAATAAAAGTATATTGTGTCTTGGTGGAAATGTCTTAGCGTTATCTTATAAATTTAATAATCCATTGATTATTACCTATCAGCAATGAATGTTTCCTGTAGACTGGTATTGGACGAAGATGGGCCAGCTGTGTCTATTCCTCCAGGAATCAATAGGTCCTCAGTACCCCCTTGCTTGTCGTAAAAGGCGATTAAATGGGGCGGTCCTTCGGATGAGACCGTATAAACCGAGGCCCCGTGTCACAGCAGGTGTGGCACGATAAAGATCCCTCCCTGCTCAAAGGCCGTAAGTGCCGAGCATAGGCCTAAATTTGCAGCCCTTCACCGGCAATGGTGACGTCTCCATATCAGTGAAATATTCTGGAGAGGGACGTTAAACAGTATACAATCAATCAATCCTCCAGGAATCTCCTCTGTTGCTGTCTGTTCCATCGTCTCCAATTCCCGTAATTCTGTGGCACTCAGTTCCATTGCCGACGATGACCCTCCTCCAGTTTTTGAAGCCTGCTTCCTCGCATGTGATAACTTCTTCTTGGAGTCGCTGGAAACATATCTCCATTTCTTTTTGACATCATCGGCCGTTCTTGTCACCCCACTTACCGAGCTTACCTTCATTTTTTTAGGTCACCTGAGTAAACTCAGGTGACCTATTGCTATCTGTTTCCGTCGTTCGTCGTGTGTTTGAACATTTGAACATTTTCAGCTTCTTCTCTGCAACCACTCAATCAATTTCCACCGAATTTTACACAAAGCATTTATTGGTAAAGAGGAACAAAAATTGTGAATTTCATGATCGTTGCCCCCCTGCGGCCTGAGGGGTGGGGCCAAAACCACTCAAATTAGTGCAATCTTTAAAAATCTTCTTCTTTACTCCTGGACATCAAGCAGTCAAACTGTTAGCATGAATTGAATGACCAATGAGTCATCTACCAAAATTGTGAAATTCATGGCCCCAGGGTCAGGGGTTCTGGTGTTAGGCGGGGCTCTATTGGTTATATAGAGAAAATGCAGAAATTGTTTGAAAATCTTCTCTGCTGCTGGGTATTAAATAAACTAACGTAGTATATAGTTATGATGAGCATGAATGCCTCTTCCAAAATTGTGAATTTTTATGGCCCCAGGGTCAGGGGTTCTGGTCTTAGGTTGGGGCTCTATTGATTATATAGTGAAAATGCATTATTTCTTTAAAAATCTTTTTCTCTGTTCCTGGGTATTAAATAAACTAACTAAATACATAGTCATGATGAGGAAGAATGCTATTGTGAATTTTATGACCCCAGGGTCAGGGGTTCTGTTGTTAGGGCGGGGCTCTATTGGTTATATAGAGAAAATGCAGAAATTGTTCGAAAATCTTCTCTGCTCCTGGGTATTAAGCAGATGAACTACCTATATAGCTATGATGAGCAAGGGCCATTCTTCCTGAATTGTGAATTTCAACGCCCCTGGGTAAGGGGTACCATAGGGAGGGGGCTCTACTTATATGAAATGAATTAATTGATTGAAATCTTCTTTGTATTAATTAAATATTTTTGATAAGCAAGTTAGGGTGCCTTTTCCAGAATTTTGAAATGTGTGGACCAAGGGTCAGGGGTTCATGTGTGGTAGTGGCACTATACTTATTATTGCTAAATATTACTGATGAGTCAAAATGCATTTTTTGTTCCCGTGCTCTGTCTATGGGTATCAAGTAACCAAACTAAACATGCTAAGTGTATATTTATGATTAGCAATGGTGCCTCTTTCAAAATTGTGAATGCCATGATGTGTAGTTTAAACAGTGTTAAAACATGAACCAAAGTCAATCGTTGTAAAGTTGTTGCATGATGCTCAGGTGACCTATAAGGCCCATTGGCCTCTTTTTAAAGAAAAACATAAAGTAAAAAATTAACTTCCTATATTTATTATAAAAGAATATGTATTTCATATGTATATTTATATGTATTTACTTATCACATGTATTTTGCTATAAAATGTGTGGAAATCTGAGGCATTCAAAAAAGCGTATTATGCATATAATTGAATTTTCACTAATCAGTGCTGAGAAAGGGAGATAGAGAGACAGCCACGTAGCATTGTTTTTAAAAGCGGGGGGGGGGGGCAGAGAATTTTGGCTTTCCTGAAAAAATTTAAGAGGAAAATTGTCCAAAATCGAAAATCCTATTTCGTTGGGGGTGGGTAGAGGCCAACTGTTTTTCAAAGCCAACTTCTTTCATTACCGACTTTTTTTGCATTCCATACTACATTTCCTGATGGGAACTTCCTGTAGTATAAGGGGGGACCAGCCTTTATATTATCTCTATAGAGAGAAGTGGAGAAATCTAGTCCTTGCCCTATGTGCCCACGGGCATAACAAGGACTAGGTAGGTAGGTAGGTAGCCTTTATATGAACATTTCCAATAGTAAAAGTAATGTTGGGAAAAAAGTGGGGGCCTGGCCCCCTGTTGCTACATGCCTGAGAGAGAAAGAAAGACAGAGAAAAATATTTACCTTTGATACCACACTTGCCCATGCCCTTTGTTTTATTGCGTTTGTCGAAGTGTTGTTAAACGAAGAATTAAGGTTCTCCGATCCTCAGGTCACAAAAATTGAAAGTGTAAATTTCAAAACAAATGACATTTAGTTTGTTCATACTATTGACTTGAATAATAAATAAAACTTTTATTTGTATTATTTCCATGTGTTTTTCAAAGATAATGCGTTATCACCCATATAGGTTTATATAAGGAAAAAAAGATGTCTTCAAGGTTTTGGCAATTTATATTCAGTACAGGATGGTTACACTGTATTTTTGCACATAACAACATCTATTAGATATGTTGATATAAAATAAATTACGAAAAACCAGGTGTATCCAGCATAATAACAATGGAAATGAAACACTACATCTTTACATGCACATCAAATGTTAGAGTTATGTTTCTTTCAAGAACTGATCGATTGATTGATTGTGTACTGTTTAACGTCCCTCTACAGAATATTTCACTGATATGGAGACGTCACCATTGCCGGTGAAGGGCTGCAAATTTAGGCCTATGCTCGGCACTTACGGCCTTTGAGCAGGGAGGGATCTTTATCGTGCCACACCTGCTGTGACACGGGGCCTCGGTTTATACGGTCTCATCCGAAGGACCGCCCCATTTAGCCTTTTACGACAAGCAAGGGGGTACTGAGGACCTATTCTAACCCGGATCCCCACGGGGTTCTTTCAAGAACTGAACAACAGATGTAATAATGTTTTTTCGTTTTGTCACTCTGGGTTTCCCATTGAAATTTTCACTGAGAGTACACTGTGTAGACCATCAAACCCTCCTCTGTTGTATGCCAACTGAATATGATGCAGAGACAATCCAGAGAGCGACATTTGATTGACTACTTGCATGATATAATCCATGCCGAAAGAATAGTTCAATTAATATGATTCTGTGTCGTGGTACTCAACAAGTTTCTGCAGATATGCACAATCTTCTAAAGCATCATGTGCATCAAATGTACAGCCTAGTATTTCAATCACAAGGGTCTCCAGAGTTGAATTGGATGGATTACAAGATGTGTGTTCTTTCAACATAGGAAGAGTATCACAGAATCTAATAATGCAGTCTTGTAATGGTATACTGGAACACTTTCTCATAGCTCTGCATAAAACGACACTGTCAAATTTTCTGCAGTTGTGAGCAAATAGCACAGGTTTACGTATCCCTGGTGTATTATTTAGCCACTCACGAAATATGTTAAACACTCCGGTATGGAACATGCTTGCACAGGAACACCATCCTTGTATAAAGTAGAACCATCACAGGTAAGTCCTGTTATCCTTGAGGCTGTCTCCTGTATGGCAATTGATGGTAGCACATACTGACAAAAAGAGAAATCAGCACACCTTGCAGCCATTTGTGTTATTTCACATGATGCATCTGAAAAAAATGAAAAAGTATAAGATATGAGTTTATAAAAAAAATTACACGATATTTTTGTTATATATATTTATAAAGATAAATAACAATTTTACCCACATACCTAAACCAGTTGTCTCTAGATCAAAGTAGACTCTACTGTATTCACCCGGAGGCAGTGGAACTTGGTGGAGCTGTTCTGGAGGGGATGGAATAGTCTCCATTCTCTCGTCAGGAATACTACTGCTTTGGGAAAGAACACCACTCTCATAAGTTATACCCTCCCTGTTTCAGATGATGATATTGCAGATGCCGACTTCTTCCTCACTTCAACTCTTCTTTTTTTGAACTCTTTTGAAGATATTTGTTCAAAATTCTTTTTCCTTTTCTTCATTTTTCTTTCAGCGTCTTTTGCGGTGCATGTTCCAGGAGACAATGATAGCTCTTCATGTATCTGCAATAAAAAAAACACAAATTTTGAATGTTATATTTTTACATGTATTTTCATTCACTGGTGAGAAAGATAATAAATGGTACAACTTTTCTATATGAAGTTACCTGAAGTACATATGGAGCTCCAATATTTTTCTCACAGACTGCTGCTGCAGCTCTCACGCTTGTGCTGTCAGATCCTGAATAAAAATTATTCTTGGGGTTTTTCCTGGATACAATGTGGTTGAAATTTTCATTATGTTGCGTGCTTTCAAGTAAAGAAAGTCTCTCAGACTGATTAGCATATGATGTAAAAAGTTGCTGAAGGTCTTCAAACAGATTCATGTCGGTGAGATATTTTCCAAAGGGAAGATGCTTCGGTGTGTATGTTTCCTTATTTTGTAGATATCTGCACCATTTCACTTGGCATGATGAATGTTTACCACATAGGTGGTTTGGAATGGCTAGTAGGTTTTCTTTCAATGATATGGATTCTTCTCTGTTAGAGGACACAGCATACGCAAAGCACTTTTTTATGTGACTTATAGTTTTGACACTCGGTATCCTCTTATATTTTTCTTTCTGCAAGGCATACAGATTATTTGCAAAGTTTTTGAAAGTATGGTTCTTATCACTACATTTCTGCATGTCAGCATTACCTCCAATCTTACTTTATGAATGGTACTAGTGTCGTCATCCATAACTAAAGTTTTCACTTTGTGCCCCTTGTTTTCAATATCAATACTTTTTAGGATCTTTACAGCCATGGATGGTTCCATTGATTTTGAGCTTCCCTTCCAATTCTTTCTACAATCATGTTCTTTCTTCTCCCGTCCTCGGAGCTCAGCACTTTTACATACTCTGCAATTCTTTGCCATCACATCATAGCCTACCACCTTTCCAGTTTTACATCCAATCATTGATCCATGACCTGATAAATGGTTGATAAGAGGAAATAAACTTATTTATTCATTTATACATAATAATAATAATAATAATAATACTTTATTTAAAGAAGGTAGCCCGATTAGTGCACGCACTATTCTTCCCCGGGGCCTTCTGTAGACAAAATCAATATACATACATATACAAATATACACAATCAAATAAATAATCATAAGTTATTTCGACATTGTTTTACAAATATTCTGACTTGATGTTTGAAAGCATTCAGTGTTTGAGACATTTTTATGTGTACAGGTAAATTATTCCACAAGATAGCACCAGAGTATTGAAAGGAGTTCTCAAAGAGTTTACAGTTACGAGCTGGTACACACAAGTCTAAATTAGATTCTGATCGAAGATTGTATTGATTATTACACTGGAAGTTAAACATACTATTTAAATAAGTAGGGTGAGAGTTAAACAATGATTTATATAACAAAACATATTTATTTACAATAAGTTGCTCATACACTGGGAGCCAATCTAGTTTCTCAAAGAGAGGTTGTGAGGGCGCATCAGGAGGAGCATCTAAAATACATCTTGCGGCGCGTTTTTGAAGCTTATATACTCTGTCAAGATTTGAGTGAGATGTATTACCCCAAATAGTTAGACAATAATCAATTGAAGGCATAATATATGCACGGTAAAACAGCTTGCGTGTTTGAATAGGAAGAAACTTTTTAATTCTACGGAGGGCAGAAATTTTACGTGACAGTGTTTTACAAACATGGTCAATATGTACATTGTATTGTAAAGAATTATCTAAATAAACTCTTTTGATGCGTACCAACTAACATGCATTTGGTTTTTGTAGCATTTAGAACCATTTGATTTTGAGAACACCATTTTTCAATAAAAGCTATATCCGTTGATAATGTATCTACAATAGTTTGACAATCTTTACTTGATGCATGTAAAGTGGCATCATCTGCAAATAATTCTAATTTGGATTTTGTAATACATAAAGGAAGATCATTAATGTAATATAAAAAAAGAAGAGGACCTAGTATAGATCCCTGTGGAACTCCCGCTGTGACTTGCTGTTAAGATGAATGTTTGTTGGACAGATGGACACTTTGAAGTCTCTCACTTAAGTATGATCCGAACCATTGTAAAGTTATTGCATCAAAGTTATAACATTGTAGTTTTTTAAGTAGAATATCATGATTGACAAGGTCAGAAGCTTTACTGAAATCAAGAAAAACAGTACCAACAAGTTTACCTTGGTCCATTTCATTTAACCACTCATCGGTAATATTTGTAAGGGCTGTTTGGCAAGAATGTAGTTCTCTGAAGCCTGATTGAGAATCTACTATAAGATCAAAATCCGAAAAAAGAGATCGTATATATTTTGCCACATGTTTTTCAATAATTTTTGATAATGTTGGTAAAATAGAAATAGGCCTATAATTATTTGGATCTAATCTGTTTCCTTTTTTAAAGACTGGGGTAACTTTTGCAAGTTTAAAACTCTCGGGGAAAATACCAGTTCTGATACTAGTATTTATAATATGGGTCACAGGTTTATATATTATTTGTGAAGTAAGTTTCAGTAGACGTGGCCCGATGGTATCAACACCTGAAGATTTACTTATATCTAGTTTATTGAGTAAGGTTAGTACTTCGTCATAATTTATAAGAGGGATAGAAAACTTGTCTGCACCTAATTTAGACTTAACAAAATCTAAAAGATTTGTAAAGTCATTTTCCTCTTTATTTATGCCTGAAAGAAGTTCTGCAGAAATATTTGAAAAATGAGAATTAAAAAATTCTACTATTTCTTGTGTGTCCTCTGTGATATAATTATTTTTAGCAAGTGCAGCTGGAATATAATTACGAGATTTAGAAGCTAAACTGTTTAATACATCCCACATTTGTTTTGTATTTTTGTTTAGTTCTATAGCTGTTTTATAATAATTAATCTTGGCGTTTTCAATTAGTGATGTGACTTTATTGCGCCATATTTTGAAATTTTCAAAGTCTTTATTTTTATGGAGGTTATCACGCATGTGTTGAGCTTGCAGAATTTCTTGAGTTAACCATTTAGGTCTCGTGTCGTGCTTAACTCTTTTTGTTTTTACTTTTGCATGTTTATCTAATACAGCATTAAAAAGTGAATAGAATTTGTTGAGTGCTTCATTAGGGTCTGAGAATGATTCCAATGATTGGAAATTTACCTCTTTTAAGTCTGCAAGAAAATTATTTTCATTAAAACGTTTAAAGTCTCTGTATGTTATTTCTGTGTGTTTGAATTTGTTGATGTTATTATTTAATTTTCTCGTAAAACAGACAGGATAATGGTCAGATATCGCAATTGATGGTACTGCAGATTCACATATGTTTTCTGGTAGGGTAGTATAAATATGGTCAATAAGAGTTGATGAGGTGTTTGTTATTCGTGTAGGTACATTAATTAGCTGTGTGAAGTCATATTCTTCAAAAGCAGAGGTCCAGTATCTTGGGGGGTCTTTAATCAGGTCGATGTTAAAGTCACCTGTTAAAATAATTTCAGCATCGTCACAGCGGGATGCACAATTTATCTCCCGTGTTAGACTTTCTACTTTCTTCTTGTTTTTCTTTTATATCCATAATAATTGAATGTTCATGTGCATGTCTTGATATTGAAATTACTTTATTACATTTTCAACAGTGAAATACTTTTAGTTATCCAGGTTCAATCAAGGGTGTACGGGGATTGACCCCAGGTTTTATTCCATACACTCTGAGGCCGGAGGCCAAAGGATGTAAGGAATACAACCTGGGGTAAATCCCTGTACACCCTTGATTGGACCTGGATAACGTATTTGTTTTTTATGTACCCATACAATTCTTTGTAAACATCGAAGTCTATTCAACTATGTTTCAACCTTGCATGTTTTCAATACTATGTTACTTAGCTAATCAGCTAAGACAATATGTTTTCTATGACACTATGAAACTACAAAAAGATTTAGGCAAATGGAAAATGAAAGAAAATGTAATAAAAAGAAAAATGCAATGTTTCGTAGTTGGATATGGCATTTATTTTAGTTGTGAGACCTGATTTTTTTTCTCATTTTTCAATCATGTTTCACACTCAAGAAAATATGATAAAAAGTGTCCCACTCATGAAATAAATTCAATATGCAACCACAAAAGATTGAATACCCTCTATTCATTTCATTAGCATACAATGACATTTTGGGGTTTCAAAACTCTTCTTTCATATTCATTAATACATATGTATTTATACAATATAAAATTCATTCATAATGTTATTTTAAAAAAATCACATTATAAAATACCTGATAAACTATTATAATTTCTTCCACTTCCTCTCTTTTGCCAACCAGCGTCGTAAGACAGTATCAAACCACTATCACTAGAATGAATTGAAATATTTAGAAATATATGAAATATGAAAATCACACGTATACTTATGAAAAAAAAAATCAATAGGTGTGCAAAATTTCTTTAGAAAATAACTGAAATATGTTACTTATAATGTGATCAATATAAACAGTATACCAAATACAAGTACATATATTTATAAAATGACAATGCTATATGATTTAATGAGATGTTATGATGAACACTATGGAAGTAATTTTCACAATGAAAATATTTACCCTGATCTATGTGCTCCATTCTCCAATGCATCATTGCATGTCATTTTAGCAAGTGACTCAAATACAGGGGCACATTCTCTCTCTTTCTTTTTTTCAAATTACTATGACTAAGGCAATGGATGTTGAGTGCTGAAAACAGCTTTGTCACAACAGCCTCCCTAACTTCAGCATGGGTCAAAGCTACAATAAATTTTATATTTAGAAAACCTTCATAACTTGTCACCATTATCATTGCTATAATTATTATTATGAACCAAATAATTATTTTTTTATCAAAAGTTTAGAGGATCATTAGGCTGCTTATCTGTGTCGTATAAAACGCATCGTCTCAAGCCACGGTCCGGAATCCGCATATATATAGCTCTCTCCTACCCGTGGCTGCTTGATCACAACAAGAGGACCACGGGCCTTATAGGTCACCTGAGTATCATGTAACAACTTTCCAACAATTGAATTTGGTTTGTGTTTTAAACCAGAGGCCATGAAATTCTGAAAGTTTGGAAAGAGGCACCATTGCTTGTCATAATTATAAACTAAGCAAGCTTACTCTATTTACTTAATACCCAGAGGTAGATCGGAATAACAAAGAGAAAATGCACTTCCACTTTATAACCAGTTGTGCACCCCAACCCAAAGGAACCACTGACCATGGGGCTACATATTTCAAAATTTTGGACATTTTATCATAAATTTTATTTCACCATAAATGGTTGATTAAAGCATATTTCAAAGCATTAATTTATTTTCAGACTTTGTACCCCCCCCCCTCGATACCCCTGACCCAGGGGGCAGGAAATTAACCATTTTGCTAGATGCACCTTACTTCATCATAAATATATAAACTTGGATCATTAGCATAATACCCAGGAGCAAAGAAAATGATTTTCAAAGAATAAATGTATTTTCAATATATAATCAAACAAGAGGCCCATGGGCCTTATAGGTCACCTGAGCATCAAGCAACTTTCCAACCATTGACTTTGGTTGATATTTTAAACCAGAGGCTATGGCATACACAATTTTGAAAGAGGCACCATTGCTCATCGTAACACTTAGCATGCTTAGTTTAGTTACCTCATACCCATAGGCAAAGCAGAGAAAAAATGCATTTCAACAAATCAGTAATACTCAGCAATAATCAGTAGTGCCCCGATCCACAGGAACCCCTGACCCTAGCAGGTTCACACATTGCACAAATTTGGAAAAGGCACCCTTGCTGATCATAAATGTTTGAAGGCAGTAATTCATTGTCAGTATATAATTAGACCCCCTCTCCACTATGTTACCCTTGACCCACATGACCCAGGGGCCTTGAAATTCACAAGTCTGAATTAATGACCCTTGGTCTTAATACCTATGCATTTGAAAAAACTTTAATCTCCGTTTGAAGTGATGAATTTATTTTATATCTGTATGTGCTTTGTGCAATTCAAATATGCATACTTTAAAAAATAAACTGTGATATGTGATCCATGATTTACTGCAAATTGATCCTTTCCTTCTTATTCCTATAAACCTCATGCAATAAACCTGGACACATACAAAACAAATTATATCAGATTATATCAGATTTATTGAGGTTTAAATTATTCAGTATATAATGAACTACAAGTAAACTATAAAGATGGTTATAATTAATCAAAAAAGTTCTTGATCATATCAGCAGTTTGCAATAAAACATCTTAATCTAGAATCATACAATATATTTATGTGCATACAAATGTATATATAATATAGTATCTATTTGTTAACATATTAATCATTGTACAACAATCACATATATCATCATGTCATAATTTCAATCTGCATTCAATAGTTTTGTCCAAAAGCAATGCGTTAACCATTTCATAAAGTGTTATGATCTAAATTATTTTGTTTAGTTTTGAAAGCTAAAAATACTTGATAGGTAAAAATGTTTTGCAAATGTCTGAAATTTTACCATAAAACAATATTCAAAGCAATTTTCACTTTTATTTATATACCATCTGAAAGAAGCAAGGTTTACCTCCCTTTACGGGCTGACCATTGACCCCTTCTTTCCACACTACTTACCTTCAAAAAGTGCATGCTTCATGTAGGTGATTTCAGACACTTAACAACATTAAAAAGATATTATGACATCTGACTTGATAATTTTTTTTAAACCAAATTTGAGTCCATTATACTGTAGTAAGTTGGCATATTTTTATGAATACATTTCACTGTCATTGACATCTGCATGCACAAGATGTAAAAAATTAACCATTGAGTTATCCTAACCTTTTTAAAATATCATGAAAAGTGTATTGAACAGACAAATTTAATGCAACCGAACAAGATGAAAAATATTTGAAATTATTAAGTACATTGTTTAAACCATCTTGCTCTGGCAATTAGCATTTCAAAGCATGGCAAAAACAAAAGAAAACATAAAAGTTGCATAAAAATTTCCTATATCATTAAATACTACATAATTATATAGTGTGATTTAGTAATCTAAATTTAAAAATTGTGCAATTTGAACTCATATTTTTATGTTTCACAGAAACAGCTGCATTCATTCATTTTTAGAACAACTTTTTTAACCTTACATACCGAAAACGAAAAGAAAGATTAAAAGTTGTTCATATAATGAGATACAAAGATCAAAAAGGTTTTAGGATCATGAAACAGAATAACGAATGACGTGTACTTAAGGATAAATAACACAAATTTTTCCTTCAAAAATTCAATTATCTTAAGTGCCTCTCTCACTTTAGATGTGATATTTGTTTACTTAAACAACAAATATGTTTGGCCAAGCAACATTAAATATGGCAAAAAAAGAAGCAGAAATGAAAGTGATCCATAAGTTTTTAATTACATTTCCATAGAAAGGAATATTGAAAAATTATCAGTGTAATTACTCTTCTGTGTGGGAGATAAAAAATTTGTTTGTGGTATATATCTTTAAAGAAATATGGATGATTGTGAGGCTGAATATGGTTCTAATATGACATTTATCACAAATAAAAAAAAATTGTCCATGTCAAGTTGAGAAACATTTCAGTATTAGCAATAAATAATAAATAAAAAACTTGATAAACTAAATAACAAATGATTTCTTAAATATGACTTTGAATAACAGAATGTAGATAACACTATTGTTTTACATGTAACACAATGAATAAGTTTATGCAAAAAATAAAAATAAAAAAAAGATTAACATTTTACAAGTAACAGCACATTTTCAGATACAGAATGTTCCTTTTATATGTCCACTGGAGCTAGAGTTTGTTTTCAGGGAGAAAAGTATTCAGGATGATTACAATGTCTTATGTAGATATACTGATAGTCAATTGTGATATAGTTTACAAAGTAATTTAAGCAATGTAACTTATATGAAAGTACATAATCATAAATATCAGAATAATTGCAGAGTTAATCATATTATTGTGCAATAGCTAATAAATACTTATGTATAGTACAAGAATGCTTTCCAATATATCTACTACTACTAAAGTAAGATAATATATATTCTAGAATTAATATACCCCAAAAATTGAGGATTTAAATGCCCATGAGATGAAATGTTAATTGTTAAACTGTATACGTTTTACTGAAACTGCAGATACATGTAGTACATTAAATACACAAAAATATGTAATATTGTAAAGAGTAAAAATTAACAAAATAAAACATACGAGATAGAAATAATACTTGATCAATTGTAATTTTATCCAGACTTAATGGAATCAATATGTGTGGCCACAACAGAAGACATGCTATAAAGAAACAATAATTATAAATCAATCAAATCTTGCAGACATACCTGTACATTATTAACTTTTCAAATAATAGTATATCATTCTTATTCAAAATCTTTATAGGAACACAACATTTCACTTATAGTATATTAATTAGATTATTACAGAACTGTTAACATGTGAATTTGCAATTAGGTAATAAAATTACCTCCTATACCAACTGTAACAGTTTTTCAATCTGTTGTTGATTTTAAATTGTGGATGAAAAATACAATACATAAATTAAAGATAAATGAATAGATAAGTAGACAGTACAAACTATAAATAAACTACTGGATAAATAATTTCATCTCATGGGCATTATAACTCTAAATCTTTTTTGTCCCAATAACTTCCAAATAGCAAGTAAGTAATTTAATCAATGCGATTTTAAATACATTTAAATGTATATATAAGAAACATATTGAAAGTTATTGGGACAAATAAGGCAGTTGATGAGTGGCAACCCTTGTTTTGTCCAACCACTCTTGGCAGTTTGTAAATATTTAGCTTCCATTGGAAACTAAATATTTACATACTGCCTGTTTTATGATCAGGAGGGTTTATATACTATACATTGTAATTAAAATGCAGTTCTGTCATAGAATAGCTAGCTTGTTTAAGTCAAATCTGCAGCACAATAAATCATATTATGGTCAGACCAATAAGCCTGAAGAACATCTGTTTCTAAATCAGTAAAGTTGGTAAATATTAGGTCTAACTGTGTCTTATTCTTTGTGGTTACCTTGTTTATGATTTGCACACAACCAATTTTTTCTTTCATAAAGTTCAGGAAATGTGCATATTGACCAGTACTTAAATCCAAATTAAAATCTCCCATTATCACAGTCTTTCTATCTTTGTCAATGAAGGGGAGCAACCTGTTTGTCAAGGTATCGTAAAAGAGTTGAAGAGTACAAGAAGGCTGCTTGTATAAAACTACACACTGTACTGGAGTATTGGACGGCATAATCGAAATGATGGAAAATTCAACCGATTTGGAAGTAAATGAGTTGTATGAAACACACTGCAATTGATTTCTCACATATATGACAATACCATGATGTGGTCTGCTCTGGGAAGTACTTGCATCATTCCTGAACATTGTAAAACCTTCTAAAGTATAGTCTTCATCAGAATCTAATTCCGAAAGCCAAGATTCAGCTATACCAATAACATCTGCAGCCAAAACACTTGGTTCTGATTTTATATCAAGAAAGTGTTTGTGTAGAGATCTGGCATTGTTGAACAAAAATCTTATGTCTTTACATACCGAGTAAAGTGGTGTGTAAGAGAGTTGCAATCTATTTTCTCGCAATCTTTCCATCTCTTTATCAACAGTATCATCTTTTGAGAGACTTTTTTCATTGAAATCCAGAATGAACAGACCATCAAGTGACCTTACTCTTGAGAGTGCAACATAATGTATATGAGGAATTTTGCGCTGCTTTGTCTGTGCTAAGCTGATTACTGCCTTTGAAAGAGTTGCTCCTTGTGCTTTGTGTATTGTTTTTCCAGCAGAAGGTTGCAGAGGAAACTGAACTCTCTCATATGTCTTCCTGTTATAAACAAATGTTCTTTTAGCTTCAAATATGGGAGTCCATGTTGTGTTCACATTTGTGCTGAACAAATGGTTGTATTGATGTCTTCTTGAAATACCTATACTTGAGTCAGCAAACAGAACCCATACTATAGCAGGTCTTAATTGTGATTGTCTATATTCAATGTATTTCGCAACACATGAAGCACCATTTGTCAATCCATCTGTAACATCAAGATTCACTGATATGTCATAGAGCATATCCACAGCAATAACAAGATTTGTTCTTAATTGACCAGTAGATGCTGGGTTTTCTGGCAAATTTTGAACTAGTTTCAATTTCACTGATGCAGAAAGTTTTGTCTGTGATAACACATCTGTGTCTGCTCTTACATTTACCTTAACTGTTGACAGGTTCTCTATTAAATTGTTATTAAAACAATCGACAAACTTGTTCTCAATAAACAGATGAGGAGCCTGTTTAGGATAGTTTTCTGAGTCTTGCCTAATGATGCGTTGAGAAATAAGTTCTTTGTCTTCATCTGTCATCTTGTTTTCACGAAGTCTATTCAACATTTCAGCAAATCTGAGGTCATCCTTTTGTCTCATAATTTCAGATAATTCATGCATATGAAAATGCTCATGCCACAAATTTTTTGCTAAACTTTGACCAGGATTAGAAAGGTCTTTGAAAATCCACTTGTCTCCAACAGGTGGTAACTGATATAAATCACCTACGGCTATGATACTAATGCCACCAAAGTCTTGTTTTCTACCAGTAAGTTGTTGGAGTCTAGCATTTATAAATGTCAGCATATTATTTCCAACCATTGAAATTTCATCTATTATCACAACTGATAAATTCCGGTACTTTGTCCTAAATGAGTTCAATTCATCTGCACCCATGTGCTGCTGTGTTTGATACATTTTCCTGTGAAATGCTGATGCAATAGTAGTCCCTTTGATGTTGTATGCAGCTTTGCCAGTGTGAGCACACAGTAATATTCTAATATCATCTGGATTTTCTCCTTCTTTTGAGTAAAGTATTCTGTGTAATGTTTGAAAAATGGCATCAATAACCACAGATTTTCCTGCACCTGCTCCACCAGTAAGAAAAGCATATAATGGTTCATCTCTGTTTTGAATCCAGTTTGTCACATGATTGTAAAATTCTCTCTGCTTTGTATTCAGTGATTGCAAAAGTTTATAATACTGCTCATCAGGAATACGGACAGCACTCATTTCTGTTTCAGATACTTTTGAGGACAAACCCAGGTCTGGACCTATATCAAAATCTCTATGTTGAACTGTATCAGGATCAAAATGAACAAATTCCTCAGATGGTTCAGAACCTATCTCTGCATCTTCTGCCTCAGCATGCTCTGTATTTGGTGCTACTGTCTCCAGATCATCAAGATCTTCTTCAGCTTGAAGTCGAGCTTGTTCTAATTCATCCACAAAATGCTCATACTGCCTTTGCTTCATTTGTATTATACTTGCTTTTTATATAGCATGTAATGCTGTTCATAAGTTTGACATACATTACCAAAAAGATTTCTTTGTTCAAGGTCAAATTGATTTTTACATAACTTTATTTCTCTTCAAACTTGGCAGAAACACATAGAGAAGAATTCTTTCTCTGTAATACTGTTCAGAATTTGTTTTTTGGCTGTACCCTACGTATCTAATAACCCGTTTGTTTTGTGATCATATTATATGACCTTGATCTATTATTAGGTCAAGGTCAAATTTGATCTTAATCCCATTTTTCAAATGAACAATTAACATCCTCAAATAGAGAAAAAAAAAACATGTTTTTAACATAACTTGAGAATCTCTTGACAGAACATGCAGAGGACACTTAGGTGGAGAGATTATGTGATGAAAATTTTTGACCTTGATCCAATTATTATTAGGTCAAGGTCAAACGTTCATTGAAATATATTTGAATTGATAACTTGATACCTTTCTTGACATTAGGATTGTTATTTGGAACAAGTAAAGACAACTTTAAGCCTAAATACACTACATCAATTTTTTTTACCTTGACCATTTTCTTCTTTTAAGATAAAATTAAGAAAAAAGCAAGACCAGACAATAACTTAATAGATCCTATAAAAGACTTGAAAGATGCACTGCATTATTCTTTTTCACCTTCATAGTAAAACTGCATTTGTTAATGTTGTTAAAGAAGGGGAGACACATCTTTTTCCTTTTTGCATTTCTAAGTTTGACAACTACCAAAAAGATCGGAAAAGTTTGTTTTTTGGCTGTACCCTACGTATCTAATAACCCGTTTGTTTTTTCGTCTTCTGATCTTAATCCCATTTTTCAAATTCATCAACTCAGAAACAACATCAGCTAAGCACCAATTTTCTAGTTGCTTTGGCCTTCTTGCATATCTCTGTATCATACCATCCGACTTAATGTCAGTCGAGTCTTTTGGTAACTCATTCAATTCATCTTGATGTTTGAGTAAGAAAACTCTGTCTTCAGGTGGTGAGGTATTTATAAAAACAACCTCTCTACTTGCTTGTGTAAGTGGCATCTGCAGGATCAAGTAACTTGCCTCTTGTGCACTGACCTCAACAAAGTTCAAGAACTTGTTTCCAATATGTCGAACTTGTCGCTTAAGATCCATATTTCCTTCTGCAGCTTCTTGAGATGCCTTTTCAAGCATAGCACTTATTCCTCTTTGAGATTTGCTGATGTAAGCAACAATATATGTGGCACAGGCATAAGGATCGAGTACAAACTGAATATCTAAGTTAGCATTCCAAGCCTTCAACACTGATGGATTGTAGTAATTCACTCTCATTTCAGATGGACTTCTCCTCAAAAACACTTTGGGACCTTTTAGGGATGCTCGAATACATTTTATATACTCATCCTCACACATTTCTACAACAGTCTCTAAGAAGGACTCATAGTCTAAACTGCAACCATCTTTGTAATCATTCATTTTCTTCTGAATATCAGAATACAACTTTCTATAATGCTCAACATCAACATCCAAGGGATCAAGAAGCATGGTTTTGGGCAAAGGTGGCAATGGAAATCCAAATCTGCATACAGATCTACCACCTTTTTTGCAAGTTTTTGAGTGCTTATGTACTTGAAGCTCTACGAGCTGCTTCATTTGAGAATCATTTTCCTGCAAACCACATGTGACATATTTATCTACGAAAGCTTCAATTTCCTCATTGCTATTTTCCTTATGCTTTGGAGCATCACTTGTCCATACCAGCATATGAATATGTGGTGATCCTCGATTCTGGAATTCTACCCTTCGAAACACATCAGTGACAACACCCAGAGGATTGTGAGGACTCTTAAGAACAGTATTAATGAAAAGTTGAACTCTGTTATCAAAGAATCTTGCACATGTCACTGGATCTTGTTTTACTAGTTTTGATTTTTCATTCCAGCTCATAGCCTCCAATTCCTCTTGTGACATGGATTTTCCATCTAGCATTGCCAGTGTTTTAAGTAGATCTTGCCATCTGGTATCAGCTGATGAAAGAGAAATAAACCAGGTTGGAAGACCTAACTGCCTTATCATGGCAAATACATCCTTTTTCTTTGATGAAAGATATGCAGGAGAATTTCTAAGTGTTCTGAATATATAATACCCTTCATTTAATCTTACAATTTTTTCTGCAGAGGCTGGATTTAAAACTTGTTCTGCAGTGATTCTTTTGCCCTCTGATTTACATCTTCTTAGTGCCAAGTTTACTTTGTCACTAACTTGCTTAATTTGAATTTTCTTCAATTTAAAAAAGATGTTCGGTACAGATTGTGCTGCTCGTCTATCAACACTGCGCAACTCCCATTTTGCAATATCACTGTAGTGTACTGGAACTACTCTTTCCTCACTTTCAGTTCTACGATGACCACAAAATATTGTCGGAAAACAGAGATATTCTGCATCTTTATCTGTAAATAAACTTACTGGTTTCTGATTTTCACCAGGAGCAAACACATAAAGTTTATTTGTATCAATGTCTGCTTCATCAACAAGTGTATCAGAATTGCCCTGGATACAGTCATCTGAAGCAACTTCACAAAAACCATCATCATTACCTTCAGTTTCACGATCATCACTATCATTTGAAGATCCTATCAGTTCTTGTACTGTTTCCTCATTACTTTTTTCAATTTCATCTCTCCACGAATGGTCTATCACTATACCTGAATTCTTATACAATTCAGAATTTGTCATAAGCCATTGTAAGGCATTTAACACAACATTTGGACGAACATTTTCTGTGAAGCATGCTGACTTGTGAGATAATCTCTTCTTCAGTTTTACAGCTATGGTTACATGCTCATCCATTTGTCGTGGAAGGGCATTCACAGTTGGCTGAATATCAACTGGTACATTTACAATATTTCCTTTGACTGACATCTGACCTCCTCTTGGTAATTCTCTTATTTGCATAAAAGGTATCCGTTGAGATACTAATCTCTCTTCCAGTGGGTGTAAATTTAAAGCATCAGGTTTTTCAGGCCATTTCATACCATTTTTAACTGAAAGTTTTGGAATTTTCTCATCTTTCAGAGCTGAACAGCAGGTTAAGCATAGCCATTCTATACCATTCACGGATCTAAATCCAGTACAGATACTTTTACTACTAGCACTTAGACAAGTTGAATCTAGCTTTACAACACTTTTCAAAAACCAAGTCTGATGACAACATGTGCACACATAAATTGGACCAAATTTCACTTGTTCATGAAATTTCTCTATGCAATCTTCTAAAGAATTACCATAACACCTTTTTTTCAATAATTTGTTTTCATGGTCTTTAAATTCTGCATCAAGTCTCTTTTTACCTTTAGAAACTCTTTCATTTTCTCTTTCTTTATCTCGGTAATTTCTTCTACTTTGCTGTTTACATAGTCGTTCCTTCTCCAGCTCCTCTACATTGTCTCTTTTCCTTTTCTTTGCTTCTCTTTCTTTTGAACAAAATTCTGTATTTAGTCTTGCTTTACTTTTACTTTTCAAAGAACTTTCTTTGTCTTTCTGCTTTGTCTCTGGATTTTCTCTGGATTTTTTTTTGGAAGCAAGTTCTTTCTCTCTGAACTCTTTACTTTGTCTTGCTTTACTTATACTTTTCAAAGAACGTTCTTTGTCTTTCTGCTTTGTCTCTGGATTTTCTCTGGTTTTTTGTTTGGAAGCTAGTTCTTTCTCTCTGAACTCTTTACTTTGTCTTGCTTTACTTTTACTTTTCACTGAACTTTCTTTGTCTTTCTGCTTTGTCTCTGGATTATCTCTTGATTTTTGTTTGGAAGCAAGTTCTTTCTCTCTGAACTCTTTACTTTGTCTTGCTTTACTTTTACTTTTCAAAGAACTTTCTTTGTCTTTCTGCTTTGTCTCTGGATTATCTCTTGATTTTTGTTTGGAAGCAAGTTCTTTCTCTCTGAACTCTTTACTTTGTCTTGCTTTACTTACACTTTTCAAAGAACTTTCTTTGTCTTTCTGCTTTGTCTCTGGATTTTCTCTGGTTTTTTGTTTGGAAGCAAGTTCTTTCTCTCTGAACTCTTTACTTTGTCTTGCTCTACTTTTACTTTTCAAAGAACTTTCTCTGTCTTTCTGCTTTCTCTCTGGATTTTCTCTGACTATTTTCTTTGAGGCAAGTTCCTTCTCTTTAAATTCTTTACTCTGCCTTGCTTTGGTCATACTTCTAAGGTTACTTTCTCTGTCCTTCTGTTTTATCTGTGATTTTTCTCTCCTTTTTCGCATATAATTTCTCATATATTCATTTCGATTTCCTTGTGATGATTCAGAAATGATACACTTTCTTGACATGTTCTCTTGGAACTCAAAGTACTTATCCATTAAAGCAAGTCTTTGGCTTCCTGAATTGGACACACTTGTTTTTTGTGTAATAGACATTGGTTGAATCTCAAACTGGCTTATCATTGAAATATTGCAACTTTGATAAAATGCAAACATGTAGTCCACAAGTTGATGAATATCACTAAAAGTGATTCTAACAGCCCTACCATCTGCACATGAAAGACCGTCCTCTCCATGGGAATGCGAATCAAAAAATACAGGACAGTTCTTGTCATCCACATATATTGCTGAGCAAATTCCTCCAACTATAATTAATCCTTGTTTGTATCTTGCAAAAAGCAGCTCGACACCTTCCTTCAAATTATTACTTTGACATGACTGTTCCCAATCTATGTGAGTCATTGTTCCATAGATCTGTTCAAAATAGCTTATTTCATACTGGTTATCATGAACAAAAACAGACTTGGGAAGTTCTTGAAATTGTAGCATTTTTGATACAAATTGAACAGTTGACTGTAATTCTGCAACTCTGACTCTAAATAAATAATCCCCGGCAAAGAGCACCTCATCAAGTTCTGCTGAAGTAGATGCATTTTGCAAAATGGTGGACATCAAAGCATTACATGTGCACTGAACACCTCTAGAAAAAGATGGAAATAAATTACTAGCTTGATTAATTGTTCCAAATAATTTTGTCACAAACAAAGGCATTTTGGCAGAGTTCAAAGCGCCCAAAGGCAAATTTTCAATGTTACTGACGCCCGAAGGCAAATTTTCAATGTTTCTGGTGCCCGAAGACAAATTTTCAATGTTTCTGGTGCCCGAAGGCAAATTTTCAATGTTTCTAGCGCCCGAAGGCAAATCTGCAATGTTACTAGCGCCCGAAGGCAAATTGTTATTCGTGCCCGAAGGCAAATCTTGTACTCTTTTTAAGGAGGCAGTATCCCCCCGGTCTTTAGCACTATTTTTTACGTGGCTAGCTTCCACGAGTCTAAAAGGTCCGTCAACTGTTGCGTTAATCGTTGGGTCTTTCGTACTATTTTTTACGTGGCTAGTATCCACGAGTCTACTGTCAGTGCTGCCACGACTCTGGTTCCCCATCTTGGCCGCTGCAACCCGCCAGTTCTTCTTACGTGGCATTCTCAAGTTTCTACAAAACATAAAAAAAATTATTCAGTATTCCGTAGGGAATACTGACTTACTTACCTGGTATTTTAGCTATATCTCTAAAATAACATAAGATAGTTGAGATTTAGGACTTAAGTTGAGAAGTGAATTTAAGTTCTAAATATTAAACTAGAAGTACGTTTATAGGACACGAATGCACCGCTGAGTATATATCAGTAATACAACATTAAAATTTGTATTTGATTATGAAGTTTGATTAGAATATCTTAAATAGTTTTGTTTAAACTGAATTAAAAGTAGAACTAAACTGTCCAAAAGGGACAAAATATCCCCCAGTGGTTTTTTTTAGAGGTGCCAAATCATAAATATTTTACAGATCTAAGAGAAGAAAGAAATGCTAATAAAACATTTTTAGTGCAAAATGTAATTGATCATTATACTTTTTTATGAATAAAACCAATGCAGCCTAATAAAAAAAATAAAGACTAAAGATACAGACCAGAGAAGAATTATAATTTTTTTCTGTCAGTGACCTTGCATTGATGACCTTGGTTCAAAGTCACGACCACCCTCTGGTCATAAGCAATCTTTGTGTAAATGAGGATCCCTCAAAGATTATCCATATGAAAGATATGAACCAGGCACAAATTATGAACTTTTTTCTTTCATTGCCCTTAAACTTGCACAAATGACCTTGGGTCAAGGTAATGACTTACCCTCAAGACATATGAAATCTTTTTGTAAATCAGGAACTTACCATTTGTACCAAACATAAATTTTTTCGGTGACCTTGAACTTGCAGAGATGACGTTGCGTCGAAGTCATGTCATTGAGGAATCTATGTGTGAAATTGGAACTTACCAAGTTTATCCATAAGCAAGGTATGGACTGTATACGGATTATGAACTTTTTTCTTTCAGTAACCATAAACTTAAATGACCTTGGCTCAAGGTCATAACACACCCTAAGGTCATGAGCCAGCTTTGTGTTAGTAGTAGATTTGAGTTTTTCTATGATAAAGATATATACCAAACATGAATTATGAAATTTTTGTTCAGTGACCTTGAACTTTCACAGATGACCTTAGGTTAAGGTCATGACACACCAAAAGGTCATGACCAATCTTTGCATGAAGTAGTTGATTCCAATGTTCCTCTGTATAAATGATATGGACCGGTCACGTTTGCACAGACAGACAAACAGACAAGCTGATTCCTATATATATACCCCCAAACTTCGTTTGCAGGGGGTATAATGATACATGCATAGATAATAAAATCTCATCAAATCATGAACAAGTGCATAAACTTACATAAATATATTTTAAAACTAAGTGAAATGCAAATTAAAGAAAATTGAGCTCAAGGTCACAGAAAAGTGCAGGGTCAAAAGTTTTTTTAAGCTATTGAACAACTCTCACTAAAACCTATCAGCACGTGTAATAGAAGTATCACCCATACAATTTTGGTCCAGGTAGAGCCAGTAGCTAGGTACCTGCTCCAAAAAATTTAACCTGGTCATTTATCTTGAAAACCCAAGGCAGATTTTATCATCTGAAGCAAGTGTGGTAGTATAATTCATCCTTAGGTGTATCAAGTTTGGTCCAGGTAGGCTTAAAGTTATATGGGCATCCAAAAAGTTTGACCTGGTCTTTCATCTGGAAAATCTAGGTCAGATCCAGCATCCAAAGCAAGTGTGGTAGTGTCCATATCTAGATGCGTCACTTCTGCAAGTCTGGCCCAGGTGGCACTTATTATTACTTGGAAATGGACCTGCTCCTAAAACTTTAACCTGGATACTTACACTGACAATTCATCATAAAGGTATAGCAAAAAGCTTATCTCGACTTCCTGGAGGTGAGCCAAAGAAATCATCATTATGATGTAAACTGTTGCCAAGGAAAGGTCAAGGTAAAAAAAAATGTTGGTGCAGTTGATTAACTCTAATCAACATATAAAGTTTAATGAAAATAACTTGGATGATTTCTTTAAAATTGAACTAAACACTAATTTAAGAAAATGAGGTCAAGGTCAAAGTAAAGGTCTAGGTAAAAATCAAAACCGTGAATGGCTTCAAAGGCGTCGAACAAGAAATACAATTTCAAACAAGATGTGTTTGTGAAACACTATGCGCCCGGCGTCAACAAAGTTCGAAAAAGCTATTTTTAGTATATAGGTCACAGTCAAGGTCACAAGGTCATTGACCTTGGTGTTGTTTGTAAGAACTTAATTAGTGGGGTATGCATACTAAATATGAAGTCCCTATCTCCTATGGTTCAAAAGTTATGGCAAAAAGTGGAAAAAGCTATTTTTAGCATATAGGTCACAGTCAAGGTCACATGGTCATTGACCTTGGTGTTGTTTGAAAGAACTTTATTAGTGGAGTATGCATACTAAATATGAAGCCCCTATCTCGTATGGTTCTAAAGTTATGGCAAAAAGTGGAAAAAAGCTATTTTTAGCATATACCGTAGGTCACAGTCAAGGTCACAAGGTCATTGACCTTGATGTCATTTGAAGGAACTTAATTAGTGGAGTATGCATACTAAATATGAAGTTTTTACCTCTTATGGTTCAAAAGTTATGACAAACAGTTGAAAAAGCTATTTTTAGCATATAGGTCACAGTCAAGGTCAGAAGGTCATTGACCTTGATGTCATTTGAAAGAACTTAATTAGTGGAGTATGCATACCAAATATGAAGTCTCTATCTCTTATTATTCAAAAGTTATTACAAACAGTTGAAAAAGCTATTTTTAGCATATAGGTCAGTCAAGGTCACAAGGTCATTGACCTTGATGTCATTTGAAAGAACTTTATTAGAGGAGTATGCATACCAAATATGAAGTCTCTATCTCTTACGGTTCAAAAGTTTTGGCGAAGGTTAAAGTTGACAACAGACAGACAGACAAACAGACAAACGGACAGGACAAAAACAATATGCGCCCCGGAAAAATTTCGGGCGCATTGGATACAATTTGACGTAATCTTATATTCAAGCTATTATTCACTGTGAGCGTTTTCAAAGAAATTGATTTACAGCTGTTGCTATTTTCTATTGCTGATGCATATGCATCCACTGACACATTTGGTAGCGTAAATCTTACCGATCACTAGATCACGCTTGAGCTTCGCTCGACGCCATAAAAATGTTGATACAGTTGAATAGCTCTCATTAGTATGTATCAACATATGAAGTTTGATAACACCACCGTAAATATTGGATGTCACATTCCAGCAAATCAATGTAATCTATTTGCATACATATGAAAAAGTTCAACAAATAGTATTTTTCCCATAAATGATCAAAATTCCAAATCCAATTGGCAAGTACCATGCGAATCTCTGATATATGTACAATTGATTTGTCTAATATATACTACTTAAAAAATTGTAGAAGTTATCTGGACAATGGTGTTCTCTATATGCAATATTTTGCAATAATGACTGTCAACAACTGGTATTTTTCTCATAATTAAACACAATATCAGAATCCAAGTACAGTGATACATGAGTTCCATATTTTTTTTTCGAAGTACGGTTAATTCCGGGTTGTCTCCTATTCTGGGTCACTCATGTGCATTTAATGCCATATTGTTAAAATTAAAGCGTAAAAACTTAATAAATACATTGGTCATGTAGAATTGCCTTTCTGTCTGTAATTAATTACAAAATTTTAAAAATCAACTTAAAGAGAGTGTGTGTGCATTCCACCAACAAAATTATGAAACGCGCACATTGAAGTCGGCGATGTTTCTGCATTGTTGACAGGCTACTTTCTTTTTGCTCGGTACAGCAAAGCTGACATAAGAGTTCTAGATAAACAATAATAGCACGAAAGTATATCACACACATTTAGTTCTAAATTCAGAAATCAATCATAATGATCACTGCTAAAATAAAATTACACCGATCATGCTGATTAATAAATCAAACTGTAGTAGTTTCTCCAATTGCAGTTCATGTGATCAATACTTTTGGATGACTCACTATTTGTACTTTCAATGCATATATTGCATAAAATATAAATCTGACGTTACAAAATATTAATGAAACACCTTGATGTGACCCGGAATTGGCGACTTCACTGTAGTAGTCAAATCTTTTCATATATGTGCAACTCATCTTTAAAATGAAAAACATTGAAAATTTAAGTTATCTGGATTGAGTGGTCATGTTGGTGGCTGGCTGGTCTGGGGCCAATGAATTTTTAATCTACCTAATATGTATCTAAAATTACCTAAGGTAGCTTTATTTATCCCATGTTTACCCCTTTATCCCATGGATATAGCTCATTGGATATTGTTTTCATATCCCACATTCAAGTGCAGTATGATGTCACAATGGTTTTTACGTTAGCGTGATGAAGTAAAAAATATATCCGAGTCCTACATAAAGGGAATAAAAATCACACAACTCGTCGGATAAAATCAGTTCTACAAACCATGGGAGATCCTATATTTACCTACCCCAGGTAGATTTATTCCCCAGGTAGATTTATTTAGCTATGTAAAGCAACTTTTTACAATTTCGCTTTTTATCTTAAAAAGGCAAAAATTCACAAGTAAATGTCTACTAATATTTATTTATGCACAGAAAAAGAAACATCACCAAGTATTATTTTTTTCATGAATTCTTTTCAGATGAGTTCAAAGTTAAAAATTATCACTGAATCAAAGTACATTCTCCTGTTGTTTCTGGATAAAAATGCTTAATACTGTAGGCCTAATACAAGCTACCAGGTACGTATCTAAATCTAGTGATTGAACCAAACCTGCCTATCATTGTGCCTATAAACTAATCAACGCCATTGTTTTCTCTAGAGAAAATTCGAACTAAACATTTCATAACATTGCAACTTCTTTATACATTTTCGACATAATTATACAAAAACAAAATATAAATACACAGTAAGATAGTTTATTAGTACATTCATATATTGCTCGAACCAACTTTCCTTCATTATCGTTCATGTGATGCATGATGTCTCTTTTAAACCAAGCTAAAATCCAAAAAGATATTCGCAATAGCACGTTATATATTTCATGCTGTTTAAACTAAAAAAAACTGCAACAATCATACCCACCGTTCGTTATACAAACTCTAAGACCTAAAAAAAAAAGACTAAATCGTATTATGACAACTTGAAAGTTGAATGTTCCCAAGACTAGACTTCTCGACTTGTCGGAAGATGCTGGATTGTTCTACGCATGCGCGAGCCTCCATTAGATATTCTAATGCACGAAGTGAATATAGTAAGCAAGCAAATTTCCGAATTTATTTTAAATCGATTGAAAAAAAGTTTTCTTCTCCCGAGTGCATAAATTTCATAATTTTTTTTTTTATAAACAACAATACTACACACATATTTTTCAGTGCAAGTTTAATAGGTATTTTTTTTTTAAAGATTTTCAATGCTTAATTGCATTTTCAACAATGACAAGTATTAACTGCCCCACCCCCTCCAACAGACAGAACCTCTCACCCCAGGGCCACAAATTTCACAATTTGGGAAGGGGCATCCTTGATCATCATAACCATGCACAAAGTTTGTCTGTTTCATACACAGAAGAATAGAAGAAGATTTCTAAAGAATTTATGTAATTTTGTCTATGATCAACAGAGCCCCACCCTAACTCCAGAACCCCTGACCCTGGGGCCATGAATTTCACAATTTTGGTAAAGGACTCAATGCTGATTACAATCATGCCAACAGTTTGACTGCTTGATGTCCAGGAGTAAAGAAGAAGATTTTTAAAGATTGCATTAAATTTAGTGGTTTTGGCCCCACCCCTCAGGCCCCAGGGGGGCAGGGATCATGAAATTCACAATTTTTGTTCCCCTTCACCCATAGATGTTTTGTGCCAAATTTGGTTGAAATTGGTTCAGTGGTTGCAGAGAAGAAGCTGAAAATGTTCAAATGTTAACACACGACGAACGACGAACGACGGACGACGACGGACGAAAACGGATAGCAATAGGTCACCTGAGTTTACTCAGGTGACCTAAAAAGCCCTCCCCTCCCCTTTACACCAAATGGCAAAACCCCTGAAACAAGGGTCAAGAAATTCACAAATTTGAATAAGGCATTATAACTATATACGAAGTTAGTTTATTAAAATACCCAGGAACAGAGAAAACAATTTTGAAAGAATTAATGCATTTTCACTATATAATCAATAGACCCCCGCCCTAGCACCAGAGCCCCTGACCCTGGGGCCATAAATTTCAAAATTTTGGAAGAGGCACTCTTGCTCATCATAACTATGTACTTAAATTAATTAGTTTATTTTATACCCAGGAGCAGAGAAGAAGATTTTCAAAGATTTAATGCATTTTCACTAAATAATCAATAGAGCCCCTCCCTAGCACTAGAACCCCTGACCCTTGGGTCATGAATTTCACAATTTTGGTAGAGGACTCAATGCTCATTACATTCACACCAACAGTTTGCCTGCTTTATGTCCAGGAGTAAAGAAGATTTTTAAACAG